>NC_045606.1:70225343-70531176 GCF_009762305.2 Zalophus californianus | reverse complement strand
TGAAGGTAATCATAAAAGACTTTTTTTTTCTTGTTTTCAATCACTTTAAAGATAAATGACCCTCTAAAGCAAAAATAGTAACACAATTGTGGGTTTGTAAGCTATGAAGAAGTAAAATGTGTGACAACTATAGCATAAAAATGAGAAGGAGCAAATGTAACTGTACTGTTGTGAGCTGCTTAAATTATACATGGAGTGAAATAGTCATATTTGGCAGTTGACTGTGATAAGTTACAAATTTGCATTGCAAATCTTAGAGCATTCACTAAAAAATGCTTTTAAGTGTATTACTAATAATCCAATAGTGAAAATTTATAAAACACAAACATAATAAAAAAATTAAAAAAGCAAAGAATAGATGAGACAACTAGGTAGCAGATAAAATTTTTTTAAAACAATGTAAGTAACAGTAACTACATTACATTTAAATGATCTGAAAATCCCAATTAAAAGGTAAAGTTTGTCAGATTGGAAGATAAAGTAAGAACCAATTATAGAAATTGCAAAACATTTTAAATATAAAGGCATACATAGGGTAAAAATAAGAAGATAGAAAAGATAAGTCAGTCATGTAAGCACTAAGTAAAAAAGGTGAGGTGGCTATCTTAATGTCAAATAAAAACAGATTTCAGTGACAAGGAATATTAGTAGGACTTACATAATTATAAGGAAATCAATTCATCAAGAATTAACAAATTGTATAGATTCACCACCATTACATAGGTCATAACAATCTTAAATGCTTATGCACCCAAAATCAAAACTTCACAACACATTAAAGAATGCTGATAGAACTGAGGAAATATAGACATATTCATAGTTATAGTCAGAAACTTCAATATTCCACTTTCAGTAACAGGCAGAAAAAGTAGATAGAAATAAATAAAGATATAGCAGACCTGAAGAATATTATCATATTACTTGATATTTATAGAACACTCTCCCAATCAGAGCACAATGCACATTATTTTCAAATATAATGTAATGTTCACCAAGACAGACCACATTCTGGGCCATGAAACAAACCTCAACAAACTGAAAAGAACTGAAATTATACAAGATATATTTTCAGATCACAGTGGAATGAAACTGCAAATAAAGAACAGAAAGAAACGTGGAAAAAAACCCAAATATTCAGAAATTAAACAATAATCTATAAACACACGTGTTAGTAAACAAGGGAAATGAGAAAAATTTTAATATAATGAAAATAGAAATCCAATATATCAAAATTTGTAGGCTGCTATTAAAGCATTAAATTTATAGTATTAAATGTTTATATTAGAAAAGGAACAAATACCCCCAAAAGGAAAAAAGAATAACTCAAATAATTAATCTAAGTTTCCACCTTGAGAAAGAAGAGCAAAATAAATTAAAATTAAATACAAGAAATATTAAGATGAAAGCAGAAATCAATTCAATACCAAAACAAAAACACACAGAAAAAGTCAGTGAATCATACTGTGCCATAAAAATAATTTGTTTTCAATGCCATAGTACTTAAATCAAGCTCAAACTTTATAATTAAAAGAAGATATATATGATATAATGTTTAGTAATTATTTGTAATTTTCACATGTAATATAATATGCTATTTCTGTAAGATCTATGCTGTAGTACTGTCTATTGACATTTTTCCAAATAATTATTTTAAAGAAAGTGCATCCAGGTAATTTATCTTTTATCAGCTTCTTTACACTTTTTCTAAAATTATGGTGAGAAGTAGTGCTCAGAAAATCAGTCTCATGCATACAGCCTTTCAGCCCCCACTCAGCCACATAAGACTGGGACTTGGAACACTTCCTTACCAAGAGAAAAAGAGCCGTCATATTTTCTACTGGACTTACCACCTTGTTTGGGAATATCTTTCCTTTTTCAAGCCCAATATTTGCTCTTATGTTCTGCATAAACATATGGCACCTGGCCAACCCTACTGCTATTTCTGCCCTCCATTGGGAGTGTACAGGATCCTTCTACTGGGTCATGAGAGGGGTGAACATAGGCCAACTGCCCTGTGTCTGCTGCAGGGAGAGAGACACCAACTGACCATGGAGGACTGATGTCCACTACTGAAGCAACTTCTCCAAAGTAAGGTTATATAAAAGTTACTTCCTTTATTTAAAAATAATTGACACATTCAGTAAAATTATTAAATCTAAATCTTTAAGTAAGGAAATCTAATATTTATTAATAATCTATTATGTGCTATACATTTAGCAATGCCCATCCACAAACCTCATTTCAGAATATATCCTAAAATTAAAAGTCATCTACGACTGGCTGCTGACTTTCATTTCTAGCTTTATCTTCAGCAACTTTCACTCTTGAAGCATGACTTAAAACTCAACTGGAGTTTCTGCTCACCAAATTTAACTCTGTATCTTTCTGACTCTAACCAGAATTCAGTCTTTCAAATTCTTATTCATAATTAAATGTTCAGATTAGTGTACCTATACTTTCTTGTTTATTAAAATCCAAAATTAATTTCTATCTCCTTTAAATTCCTAAAACATACTGTTTGTGTCAGTTTAATAATGCCTATCTCATTCTTCTTTATATCATAGTCATTTTTTCAAAATGGTTTATACTTCCTTTGTGGAAATATTCTCCCCACCTACATTCAGTAATATAATCTTTGAATAGGCTTTCCATCTAAATACAACTTTCTCATCCTCCCTTGAATATAGGTGTGGTCATATGACAAAAATCTCATCAAGGAGATGCAAGCTGAAGTGATATATGCGATTTCCATATGTGACCTTAAAGAGAATGGTATGCTTTCTTTCCATGCCTTCTTCTGGCATTCATCACCCAAATGTGACAGTGTTTGTGAACAACTGGATTCTAGGAATTGTGAAGCAACTACATAGACAACTAGAAGACACCTGGGTCCTTCACATCATGGATGCACCATACAGACCCTGGACCATTTATTCTAGATTGTAGCTTAAAAAATAAAAACAACCTTATCTTATTTAAGCTACTGCTATTTTGGTTTTGTTATAGCCTCTAAATTTCCATCAAAATTAATATGTCCTACAAGTTTCTTGGAGGCAGGAATCACATCTTCTTGACCTTTGTATCTTTTGTATTTATCACCTTGCTTAGCAGAATGCCTTATACATAAAAAGTAAGTACTCAATAAATACTTACTGCATTGAACATACTTTCCAAAATCTTCATTGGGTAACATCTTTATACAAGTAGACTAGCCACCAAAAGGATAAAATTGGATCATACAGTAGAAGAATCAAGATAAGCCTTCCTCACTAAGTCTTGCAGAAGTTGCAAGTTTGTGATTAAAAAAGAGAGAGAGAGAGAGAGAGAGGAGGACGGAAACATTCTTTTACATGAATGAATTTTGGGTGATTTGTTAAGCAGCAACATATAACCAGAACAACCATAATCATACTCCTCTTCCTTATATTCTTATTAAAGAAACTTTTAAACATAAATACAAATGAGTAAGATGATTATTTAAAGCCCTGTACTCTGTAGTTCAAAATCATGAGTTTGTATCAAGTGGTGGATAGAGGGGTTGGGTTGAGTAGATGAAGCTCAGGAGATTTTTAGCTATTGTGTATGATTCTATTGTGGTGTATATATGACACTATGCATAAAACCCATAAAACTTCACAACACCTTAATGCATGCTAATTAAAAAAAACATTTAGGAGGTCAGAAGATTTCAGGATGGAGCATAGAATGTGATAAAGATCTAAGTGTATTACAAATGTATAAAATGCCCTCACTGAAAGGGATAGGGGCAAAGGTGCTGATTTAAGTAACTTGAGACATGAATAGAGTCTGTAAGATTAAAGTCACAAGTATATAAGCACTGTACTTGATTAATAAAGTTATATCCCACGGTGGTATAGGTTAATAATTCTGAAACTGCTATACATTATACTGGAATTGAACAATTTTGTACATGGATGGCAGATGGTGTGTCCCAGGTTTCCCATCGTTGGAGCAGGTAATCACCAATAAGCAACAGGACATGGCTAGAATGAACAACACGGTATGTGGTAATGAATTAGAAGTGGAGACATTAGTATGAACTCATGTCTAGCTTAATAGAAACACAGTTGGCTACATACAAAAATATTTATATATATGCATATATACACAGGTTAGCAGGCAGGCATATATTTCCTTGCTCTGTTATCTAAGAGGACCAGAAACAATGACACCCCAGCAGCAATGAGCATACCCAACACCAAGATTTTTGTTTCAAATACATTCTCCAATAAAGGAGACCAGAATTAACTGGAGATATGGCTAATTCTTGGACTGGAGCAGGGACCATTAAAGATAAGCCTAAAGAATGTTACAGTGTCAAAAAGTAAGAAAGTACTCTCTCTCACTCTCTCTCATTCTTCCACTCTCTCAGTCACTCATGTGTTCTCTCTCTTTCCACCTACACACACATATGGTGGTATGTCAAAGGGACATAGAAGCCAACTGAGAGTTCCCAGTGGTTAATGCTGGAACAACTGACCAACAAAATTAAGTAGTATTGGATTTTAACCCAAAGTACAAAATATCCATGAGTCCATACTGATATAAATAAATGATTACACAAACAAACAAACAAATAGGGATAAAGGACAAACATCCCACAGAGAAGAATTCCAAATAATCTGTGTAGATATTCAACCCTTAAGGAAATGAGGCATTAACTTCTTACTCCTTATGTGCGGGCTGCACCTTGTGGCTTTCTTCCAAAGAACACAGTATAGAAAGGAAGAAAAAAGAGTAACTTTACACTAGAGAAATTTCACAAAAACTACTCTAGCCAAATGATTAAGTTTAACATCGACTGTGATAAGTCATGTTCATTATATGCACCCTTGAGATGATGTGATGAAAATTGCACTGCACCTCTGGTATTCCTCCCCAAAACACGTAACTCCAGTCTAATCATGAGAAAAACATCAGACCAATCCCAACTGAGTGACATTCTTCAAAGTGACTAGTACTCTTTAAAACTGCCAAGGTCATCAAAATAGGAAAGTCTGAGAAACTGTCACATCTAAGAAGAGTCTAAGGAGACATAACAATTCAATGTAATGTAGTATCCTGGATGGATCCTGGAACAGAAAAGGGAAATTAGGCAAAAACTAAAGAAATCTGAATAAAGTATGAACTTTAGTTAATAATAATGTATCAAATTGGCTCATTAATTATAACAAATGTACCATATAAACAGTAAGACATTAGTAATCTAGAAAACTGGGTGTGGGATATACAGAAACTGTATTATCTTTGTAATTTTTCTGTAATTCCAACACTGGTTCTGCCCTTTGTTTCCCTTTGGTCTACTTGAAGCATAGCAAGAATGGTGGTTTCTCTAAAACTACAGGCAGGTAATGTCAATGGACTACTCTAAATCCTCCAATGGTTCCCTATCTGCCAGAGCAAGAATCACAGTCATAAAAGTCTATAAAGCCCCCATGACATCCGGCGCAGTTTCCTCTAGATCCCATTTCCTATTGCTTTCCTTCTCATTCACCCTACCCCTAGTTATGACTCTAACATTTCTAATAAGCTACTGTCTCAAGATCTTGGCACTTATATTTCCTATGCTAGAATGTTTTTCCCTAAGAATAAGCATATCTTATTCTATCGCCTCATTTAAATTTTTATTCAATTACCCTGTTGGTAAGTCCTTTCCTGGTGACCCTACCTAAATTCCAATCCCCTAAACACAGTTGCTCTTCCCCTTCCATAACTATCTTCTTAGCTCTCTTCACCATCTAATATTTTTATTTATTTATCTTGTTGTTATCTGTCTTTTCTCATTAGACAGTGGGAATGTAAATTCCGTCATAGTAAAGAGTTTGTTTTGTCCTCTTCTTTATCATCTGTACTCAGAATAATGCCTGTCACCTAAGGAACATTAATAATATTTACTGAATGAATGAAAGGATATAAATATATATTTGGAAGGAAAGGTGTGCTTAAGTTCACATGGCTGACATATTTAACTCTCAAGTCTACCACAGCCAAGACAATTTATGATAAGCAGTATGCCAAGGGGTGCCTGGGTTGCTCAGTCAGTTGGGTGTCCAACTCTTTCCACTCAGGTCATGATCTCAAGGTCGTGAGATTGAGCCCTACATCAGGCTCCATGCTCAGTCTCTCCCTCTGCCCCTGCCCCACTCACACTCACTCTCTCTCTCTAAAATAAATAAATAAATCTTTAAAAAAAAAAAAACAATATTATGGCAAAAACATGTTTTCCTAGAGATTAATGTTTCATCAGTTTTTGTAGATGGAGATAATTTTCACTCAAAGAAATTCATTTTTAAGAATAGTCAAAACTTATTAATTTGGACAGTACTAATTTAAGATTTATGGTAATTAAACCTGGGGTATGTACTATGAAAAAGCAATTGTTAATCAAATTAACAATATAGACAAAATTACAGGAGATGATATTGGATTTCTAAATAACCTAGGAACAATCATTTATAGATTTTTAACAAATATTTACATAAAGAGATGTTTTTAATTACAAGTCAGCCTCATTAATTCTTTAAATGAAGACCCATAGGAGCTCTGCTTAAAATGGTTTGAAAACAAGTTGTTTAAATAACTGTGTACTTAAGAAAAACAAGACTGTATATATCTTCAAGAATAGCTTATCATTTAGGCTTTTTATGAATTTAGGCTACTCTTTCCTTCTATTAGTCTAAAATATAGTCTTAAAACATGTGTCTGGTTTCAGTTTCTCTGTTATACATTTTTTCAGTTTACAACTTGGGTTGTAAAATAAACCTACTTGTACTACTTTCATGACTTAAGACCTTAATACCTCTCAAGTTATTGAAAGGTTCTAGAACAGATAAAGAAAAATTATATCCAGGGGCGCCCGGGTGGCTCAGATGGTTGAGCATCTGCCTTCAGCTCAGGTCATGATCCCAGGGTCCCGGGATCGAGCCCCACATTGGGCTCCTGGCTCAGCGAGGAGCCTGCTTCTCCCTTTCCCTCTGCCTCTCTCCCTGCTCATGCTTTTTCTCTCTCTCTCTGTATCTCTGTGTCTCAAATGAATAAATAAAATCTTAAAAAAAAAGAAAAATTATATTCAGCATAACACTTTTTCTTCATGTGCTCTAATTGCCTTTTACTTTATATCTCCTTGGAACAAAGCTTGGAAACAATAATTTTCAATCAGTTTTTAAAATTATGTTTCATTATTTTTAAATTATTTCAGTTATTTGAGTCCACTTTCTATTCTGTTGGATGAATCTTATGGAATGTGAAGATTTAAAAAAAAGCACAACTTGCTTGAATTTAATAGTATACATTCTTGATATATATAGTATTTTTAACCCATTTTCCTGTTCTGTAACTCAATTTTGTTTTAGAAGATAAGCTACTTAATGTGGAACCACGACCTACTACCATAAAGAGTGATGGGTTTATCCTGTATGTAGACATCATTCCTCAATTTTTATAAATGGATTTTAATACTATACTTTTCATGGCTGATTACAACTAAATCTTCCCTTTAACTGACAAGACAGACTCTGGCTGCAGTATACCAGTAATGAAACAGCTGTTGATTATGGCCCATATCCATTCTGTGCTATCTATTCTGACTGGTATATGTCAGTGAAATACAGTTTCTAAATATTTTTAATATCATGCCTATATAGAACATATTTTTCCTAGGTTCTTGCCAAGGGTTTCTTGCTAATTTTTAATTGTCTTATCAGAAAATCCTTATCTAAAGACTACCTGAGAGAAAAAAATATTTATAAACAACTCCCCTAAATCAGGAGTTTTTGGTATCTGGGGATATAGATCCTTTGAGAATAAGAGGTTTGGACTATCTCCCAAGAAAACTTCACATAGACCCATAGACTCAAAACTTAAATTTCAAAAGTTTGAAAGCCCTTTGAAGTCCAGATTAAAACCCCTGAATGTATATGCTAAAATGGACCCCTCAATCAAGCCTTAGAGAGATGCACACTTAGATTCATTCTTATCACTTGTAGAATTTTTTATATAATCTCGTATTATGCCATTCTCTCCCTTCCACTTCTATCCATCTTTATCATTCTAGTTCAATTCACTACTGTCTCTTGCCTAGACCCCTGAAACAACCTCCTAACTTTTTCTTCCTTTTTTTTCCCTTCAACTCTATTACAAACAGCAATCAAAATGATATTTTATAAGTTCACACCACCATTTATGTAAAATCCTTTTAATGTTTTCCATTGCATTCAGAACAAAACTCATTCCTTACAAGGTCAGTCAGGCCTTGAATGACCTGACTCTCAATTTTTCCTAGTTTCACCACGGGGAAGTCTCCCTCTTCCTAGTACACTCCAATGATACTAGTCTTACTTCAGTTCTTCAAAGGTATCAAGTTTTCTCCTACCTTTACATACAATGGTCTTTCTGTCTGAGGTGTTCTTCTTCACCTTTTAAGCTGGTGAATTTCTTTTCATCAGCTTAAATATCACCTTCTGAGAGAGATTTTCCTGAAAAGCTCTCCAATATAAAATCAGCCCCTCAAAACACTCTGTAGTTGTCATTTATGTATAATATTACTTATTTCTGTATTTCTCCCCAACTAGACAATAAGATCTAGGAGAGTGAACATTATTCATGTAAAACAGATACTAACACATTATCTAACATTAAGTGACTTTTCATAAGTTTATAATTATAAAAAGTAGTTTATGAAATAATGATATAATTTAAGAACCAAAAATATACAATTCAGTATTACATAAATTATAGGGTTAGGATGTTATCTACCTAGTTTTCTACATAATTGAGTCTTGGATAGGACATCTGATCAATATGCTTGAACTGCCATGCTCCAAACATATAAAAATGTTAGGTAAAATGTATTCAAAATATTTTTAATATATGGTCAAATGGGAAGGAAGGAAGGAAGAAAGGTGGGAGGGGGTGAAGGAATGGAATACCCAGTGCTCCAGAAACAAGAAGTATTCAAAGCACTAATTTGAACCAAAAGTCAAATAATTCATTAGGATTAAAGTATATAGATTTTAATGGCAGGGGCTGAGAATTTAAAGCTTGCACATGAACACATCAGCGGTCTCAGGAAAATACAAAGTAGAGAGTTGACCTTTAAGCCCACATATAAAGCCAAGATCCATGAAGGGTAACCCTGCTCATGAACAGGAACTAGAGAAATTCTGTCCTCTGGTTCTTCAGGCATCACTAAAACTTGCTATCTGTTCCCAACACGGGTGAAAACAATTTCTCCAAACAACTGAAACTATAAGCTATACACAAAAAAGGTTAAAGTTTTTATACTTTTTTCTGTTGAAAGCCCAAGAAGTTTTTTTTTTTTTAATTTCCAGAAGTAGAGAGAATTGAATGAAACACTACCAGACTCATGCTTCTACAGTGCAGGATAAAACAAATCCTCCAATAAAATTAACCACTGTTAAAGATAAGCTCAAAGTCACAGGTATAACTTATATGAATACTAGCAAGAGGAAGAGATGGAAAACAATACGAACAGGAAAATTCCAACCTCAAGATCTAAATAAAATAAAATAATATAACTGAAAGGTTAATTTTAATTAGTACATATAAATTTTTTGAAAAGATGAACAAAAGACATAAAACTATGAAGCAATAGTTACAAGAAAACAGCAGACTGACTTGAAAAAGAGCCAAATAAGAATTCCAAAATTTGCACATTTAGTTATTTAAATTAAAATAAAAAACTAGTGAGGGGCACCTGGGTGGCTCAGTCAGGTAAGCATGTGACTCTTGATTTCAGCTCAGGTCATGATCTCAGGGTTGAGATCGAGCTCCATGTTGAGTTTGTGCTAGGCTTGGAGCCTGCTGGAGATTCTCTCTCTTCCTCTGCCCCTTCCCCACCCCTCACCCTCCCATCCCCCTGCCCACTCTCTCTCTCTCACACAAAAACAAAACAAAACAAAAACCTAGTGGATGTATTCAATGGTTGGGTTAGTGATTAGAATAGGGAGCAAAAGAGGAAATAAGGCAAATGGAAGTTATATTTAAGAAAATTATCCAGAATGCCACACAATTATTTAAAGAGACAGAAAATATGAAAAATAGGTTAAAAGTCATGGAGGATGAATTCAGCAGAAAAAAACTGATGTCCAATAGGAATTCTGAAATGGGAAAACAGAATTAAGGAGAACCATTATTTAAAGGAATACTATATAAAGATTTTTCCAAAATGAAAATTTTTTAAAAAAGAATACATTCTCAGATTGAAGAAAACTACCACATATTTAGCAGAATTGATGAAAACAAAACACAAGGAGAATTTGATGGAATTTGAAGAATATAAAGTATCTGAAGACTACCAAGTACAGGGGATATTGTTAAGAGATCATATCTGCAGGAAAAAGATAGCTGCTTTCAACAGAACTATATAATAGACAGAACATTTTTTATTAGTATCAAAAGAAATCAGAAGACAATGAAATGTCTTCAAAGTACAGAAGAAAAATAACTGTCAATACTAGAATCATAAATCCAAGTAAAAAAGAAATTCACAGAACAACCAAAATAAAAATTGCTTTGACTAACACAGACTGAGAAAGTTTACACACTGAACACATTCTGAAATAAATACTAAAAGACACAGTCAATAGGAAAGAAATTGATCATAGATGGAAAGAGTAGAATATAAAAATCAATGGTGAGTAAAAAAAGTAGATTAGTAGATCCAAATAATTATGTAAAACATATAAAAATGGTTAATTGGGGAGAGGCAAGAAAACAAGGTGGCATGACAACAATAGCAAAAAAAGGTAAAAGTGGTATTACATAAAGAAATTTATAGAACATTATTGAGAGAAAATAAGGCTGAGATAAATTGAGGGACATGTCATGTTCATAAATTATAAAATTCGATTTTGTAAAGATTTCAAGTTTTCCCAAACCGATCTATAAATTTAATGATATTTGATTCCAATCAAAATCTTAGCATGACTTTTTTTTTAATTAGAAAGATAATTCAAAATTTAGGTAAAAATACACAGGGGAAAGAATAAGCAGACATTGTTAAACAGAACAAACCTGTTCTTACCTTAAAGCTATAGGAATTAAGGCACTGTGGTATTGGTGCAAGATAGGCAAAAAGACCAACAGAATAGAAAAGACAGCCCAAAAATAGGCCAACATTTATGAGGCACTTGATTTATGAAAATGATGGCACTGCATGCAGCACAGTGAAGAAAAGGATGACCTTTTCAAAAAAAATGGAGCTAAATTAATTGGAAATCCATCCTCAAAAAATAAACTGACCCATGTTGAACACCACGCAGAAAAAATCACTTCCAAGTAGATTTTGGACCTTAATGTGTAAGGTAAGACAATGTAGCCTCTAAAAGATAAAAATGTTGGTGTAGGCAAAGATTTTGCAAACAGGATAAAATGAAAAATTAGACTACATTAAATAAAGAACTTGTTATGAAAAGATACTATTAAGAGAATGAAAAGGCAAGGAACTAACTAGGAGAATGTATTCGCAGCATATTTATCTGAAAATGGACTTGCATCCAGAGTTTATATAGAACTTCAACAAATCAATAATTTTATTTTTTTATTTTTTTAATAAAAGATTTTTTTAAAGATTTTATTTATTTCTTTGACAAAGAGAGATACAGCGAGAGAGGGAACACAAGCAGGGGAGTGGGAGAGGGAGAAGCAGGCTTCCTGCTGAGCGGGAGCCTGACACGGCTCAATCCCAAAACCCTGGGATTACGACCTAAGCCAAAGGCAGACGCCCAACAATTGAGCCACCCAGGCACCCCAAAATCAATAATTTTAAAAAACACAGTGTTTAAAAGAGGCAAAGCACTTTAAAAGAGAGTTCAAAATAAAAATGATAAACAAATGGCTACTAAGTATCTGAAAATTGTTCAATGTTATTATTCATCAGGGACATGCAAATTAAGAGCACAATGAAATACAACTATATACCCACCATGGCTAAAATGAAAAAAACTGGCAATACCAAATCTTGGCAAGGATATGGTGCAACTGATATTCTCAAACACTTTATCTAAGAGTGTAAATTGGAATAATCACTTTTGAAAAACTGCTTGGCAATGTCTGGTAAGTTGAGCATATGCTTCTCTATGTTACAGTAATTCTACTCCAACAGAAAAATGCACACAAAATGCAACCAAAGACATATGTAAAAATTTTCCCAGCATCATTAGTATCACATCAGAATAGTTGATATTAGTATCAGCTAAAAACTGGAAACCACCCCAATACCCCTCAAGATTAAAATGGATAAAAATATACATTTATACATTGGAATACTTTACAGTAATAAACAATCTACTGCCACATACAAAAATATGGATAAACCTCACTAATAATATTAAGTAAAGATGCCAAACACAAGAGTATTCACTACATATTTGATTTATTCTATTTAAATAAAGTTCAAAACCAAAACTTAGTCAAATTAGTCAATCGTCAAAAATGTCAAATTAGTCAATCATCATTCCTTTTGAGAGAGGTAATGACAGAGTATACAAGGTCTCTGTGATGCTATAAATATTCTACTTCAGAAATACTCTATTTCTTACCTGAGTAGTGATTACTCAGCTGTGTTTACTGGGTAAAATCTTTGTAAATTTTACTGAGCTGGAACCTTAAATCTATTTTTCTCTATGTATATTATACTTCAATTAAAAGTTTATTTTAAGAAAAAAGGTACCACTTAAAATGCTAAATAAAAATACGTGGAAGATAGGAAGAGAAGATTTACAGTTAAATTGATCTAATGTGCTTGTGTTATTCTAAATGAGGACAGAAAGACTAAGATATTATTAAGTATACATATTAAAATTTAAGGGTAGCAATGACAACAAAAGAATGGGAATACAATGTCAAACTTCCAAGCTAGGACTGTAAAAATAGAGAAAAGAGAAAAGCCCTACATGTATACTAGAAGAAAGAACAAAGATCATAGTACAACAATCTATAAATGAGCATGATATGATGATATGGGAAAGGCAGAGGCACTCAAAGCTACAATCTCAATGAAATGATGAAGTTAGAAAAATATATACCTATAGGCAAAGGTAAGTAGCAGGAAAACTTTTCATTCTCCTCCTGGGCTTTGAATTCTGGGGCACTGAGGGAGCAAGAAGTCACCCTTGATAATTTTGGCAACAGTTTCATCCTTAATGGTAATTAATTTAAAGAGCCTCAGACTGGGGGTGCTCCAGGGTACCTGGCTAAAGCAAATTCAAATCCTCTTCTATAGGAATGATCTCAAGCTAGGTCACTAGATAATTGAATATATACTTACATTCCAAAATTACAAAATGCATGAAGAAACAGGCACCATAAGGAAGAAACTACAGAAAAAACACATTATAGGATCTCAAAAACTTCAGATTTTTTAACAGATATTGTATTTTCAGAATTATTGACTGATATTTTAGAATTATTCTGGTAATTACTGAATTATATGAAACAAAATCTTAAAATATGTTTAAAAGTATGTAAAGTAAAAGATGAATTTGAAAACATGAGTCAGGAACATTTTTTTAATGTCTGACAAATTTGGAAAAAGAACAAGTGGAACTTCTAGAAAAAAATTATAACTTGATATTAAGCATTCAACAGACAATTTAAGCAAGCATAAGAAAAACAACTGAAAAGGAATTAGTAAATGAGATCATGGGAACCAGAGATGGAAGTAATACAAGAGAAGTTAAAAAAAAAACCTGAAGAATATAAGAAGGCCAATATAAATTTAATCAGAGTTTCAGAAGAGAAGATAGAATTGAAAATTGATACTCTTTTGTCAGGATTTTATGCTGCTTAAATAAACATGATAATGTTGAGAAGGGCTAGAACCGAGAGAATGCCTGCCAAAATATCTATGCAAGCCTTACATAGTTCCATGAAAGCTGACAGAAGACACAAGACTTCTGGGTCACAGGAAAGGACTTGATTACAGCAAAAACAATACAAAGATTATCAATCTAGTTGCTATTGTGGTTCACTGAGCCCCAAATCACAAAGCCACAAGGAAGTTTGGAGGGAATTTGTCCATACATGAGGATGTGTTATAGGAGATGAAGCCTGAGCTTAGAGAATCCAGTTTTTATAGCAAAAAGTAAGCAAGACTTCTTTGTCCAGAGGGACACCTGGTATAAGACAAACACCTTCAAGATTATCTTCAGGAGAACAACTAAAGAAGTAGCTCAATAAAGGCCTTGCAATTTTCAGTTTTGGCCTAGCCCGACTCAGCAAGACAGGAAGATACACAAGAGGCCCAGAGCAGAAAAACTCTCAATATCTCATCCCAACACAAAAATAATTTACCAGAAAAAAAGAAAAGACACCATTCCCCTAATGCAGCAATCCCAATGAATCCAGGAATTCCTGCTTTCATTTCGACTTCTGCAAATAACTTTCTTTGTCAGATCATCAATTCATTTTTTAAATTTAAATTCAATTAGCCAACATATAATATGTCATTAATTTCAGATGTAGAGTTCAGTAATTCATCAGTTACATATAACACCCAGTGCTCATCACATCATGTGCCCTACTTAATGCCCATCACCCAGTTACCCCATCCCCCCAACCCACCTCCCCTCCAGCAACCTTCAGTTTGTTTCCTATAGTTAAGAGTCTCTCATGGTTTTCTCCCTCTCTGATTTCTTTCCAGTTTTCATTTTAAAGCATTCTTTGCTTAATCACCTTTTAAAAAAAACTTTTCATTTAAGACTAGTTTTAGATTTACAGAAAGATTGCTTACAATCTAGCTAGAGGAGAAAGGCAATAAATAAGATAATTTTAAATTGGAATAAGTCACAGAAAGAAACTAAACAGAATAATATCAGAGTATGACTCTGGACTGGAAGGAGGCACTTGGGCAGGGCAGTCTGGAAATAACTCCCTGAGAAGGAAACACTAAAGAAATGTCCTTAAAAGATTAAAAAATATCAGCCAATATAAAAAAGAAAAACAAAAATACAAAAAAAAAAAAAAAGAAGAAGAAAGAACTTTTTAGGCAGGGCTACAACAACAAAACCCAAAAGCTGGAAAGACCTTGCATGTCTGAGAAACAGAAATGGAGCAGAAATGACCTTGGTATATGTGAGGAGTCAAAAGAAGGCTAGTCAACAATGTTGGAGTAGAGAGAGCAAGGAAGAGCAATTCACAAGATGATAGGGACAGGTAGAGAGGGCGAGATGGCATAGGGCCTTGGAAGCCATGGTAACATTTGATTCTATTCTAAGTACAATGAAAACATTTTGAGCAGGGACATTGAATGATGACCTATACTTCTAAATGATCTTTGTATGGAGAACAGACTAAAAGCAAGAATAAAAGCAAAGAGAGCAGCTACAAGGCTACTGAATGAGTCCAGGTAAAAAGTGATGGTGGCTTTTATGAGAGTGGTAGCAATGAAATAAAGTGAAATATTTATTATATTTTGAGGATAAGATTAAAGGAATTCACTGGAAGGAAAAGAGCTAAATCAAGGATGACAGTTTTTTGGATAGATGGTGGTTGAAATGAGAAGACAAAGAGACAGGTTTGGGTGTGAGGGGAGATTAGCAGTTCAGTTTTAGGCATGTTAGGTTTAAGATGTTTAAGAGAAATCCAAATGGAAATATCAAAGAAGTTACTGAATAAATGATCTTGAAGCTCTGAAGAAAGACCTGGATTGGAAAGATACTTTGGAAGCCTTTGGCACATAGATGATATTTAAAGTAATGGTGATTAAAGTGATCACCTAGGAAGGAGATGCTGCTCAAGATGGGGAACCAATATGCTGCCTTTCCAGCATCTGGAGGTCTACAAAGAAGTGCCAGCCAAGAACATGGTGAAAGAGATGTCCTCACAACTAAGAAAAGAATGAAAAGAGGTCTGCTGTATCTAATGGTACTGAAAGTTTCTACTGTATTCAACAACCTGGAATCCACTGGGGCTCCAGACGAAGACAATTTCTGTGAAGTACTGGGGCCAGAAGCTGCAGTGCAATAAATTGAAAAGTAGCCACTGGAAGAAAATCACAACACCTCTTATCTCTTTACATCTTTTATGACTTTATGTGAATGTCTATGTTTTATACTCTGAAAAAATTCTAACTTGGTGCCAATACGACCATAGTGAATACTAAAACTAGAAATCTATGGCAAATTTCTTAATTTCAAAATGATTCTCGAAGAATTCTATTTCTTCCTTTGGTGAAGTTTATAATTGCAGATTAAAAGGGATTTTCATGGAGTCCACTTAAATTTTATTCTATTTTGAGAAGATACTATATTCTAATTAGAAGGGTTGCTTCTTCCTGCAAGGAAAAAAAAAACTATGTAGTAAATTATTCTGAAATCTAGCCAATCTGAAATTCATAATCCACTTCATTTGTATGAGATTAAAGCAAATATTTTGGTAAGTTAAAAAAAAGATCATTTCTACTTTTAGTAAAGAAATCAATAAACTAATGCTGAGATTAATTAAGAGCAGAAAGGAAACTGAATTATTTAATCAATGCCATGTTATTTAATGTGAACATATTCTAGTGTTTGAGATCATGCAAACCAAACATTGGAAAAAATATTCTTGATCTAGCAAAATGAGAATATTGTACACTGCTTTACCAGGATTTACCAATGATTTAGAAGTTTGATGGAATTTCTTTGTCTTGCCAGTGGGACAACAATGGGGTGAGTTTAGCAGTGGCTCTCCTCTGAATCTCTTGCAGAGAATGGAATAGAATCCTCCTCACTCTGCCACTTTATCTTGTATAAACCTAAACCCCTTAATGTTTCTGAGCTTCAGTTTCTTCAGTTAAAAATAAGGATTGATTTATTTATGTAATATCTACATCATAATACCTATATCAGGGGTGCCTGGGTGGCTCCGTCCTTTAAGTGTCTGCCTTCAGCTCAGATCATGACCCCAGGGTCCTGGGATCCAGCCCCAGGTCTGGTGCTCTGCTCAGCAGGGAGCCTGCTTCTCCCTCTTCCTCTGCCTACCACTCCCCCTGCTTATGCTCTCTCTCTCTCTCTGTCAAATAAATAAATAAAATCTTTAAAAAAAAAAAATACCTATATTATTGGGTCACTATGAGAATAAAAGTTCCTGACTCAAACTTAATACTCAGGCATCATACCCCTTCTCATATTACCCTACATCAGGGTCTTTGCACATGCTGTTTCTCCTGCCTGAAATACTGTTCCTTTCCTTACTCCCCAATTTTGCCTAGCTAACTCACATATCCTTCTTATGCCAGCCTTGCCTGTCCCTCTCATACTGCATGAGGTCCCTCAGTTACACAATCTCCTAGCACCCTATTTTTCTTCTTCATAGCGTTTATCACAATTACAAATATTTGGGGGATTATTTGTTTATTGTCTACCTTATCACTATTTGTTTACATTGCCTAAGATATAATCTGACACCTAGAAGGAATTTAAATAAATACTGTTGAGAAAGTGAGTGAGTTGGAATTCCATTAGAGGAAAGGATGAAGGGGATAATTCAAAGATGAATCCAAGATTTCTAGACTGAATAATCTTGTCATTAATAAAAGAAAGCAGTAGATAAGGGAGAAAAGAGAATGAGTTTCTGTTTTAAACATGTTGGAATGAAAGTGTCTGAAGGGCACGTAAGGGAAGATACGCAGGAGACAGTTGGAACTATGATAAAAGATGAGAAATGAAGATATACATTTAAAAGTCCTTATTCCTTATGTGGTAGATTAGCCTTAAAGATAGCCAAGGGAGGCTAAAAACAATATACTGGAGAAAACAATAAAGTACACATGAAGGGTCACGTGATGGTTAACTTTGTGGGTAAATTTAGATAGGCCATGGTACCAAGATAGTTGATCAAACATTATTCTAGATGTTCCTGTGAAGGTATTTTCTACATAAGATTAACATTTAAATCAGATTGCCCTCCATAATGTGGGTGGGCCTTATCCCATAAGCTGAAGGCCTTCTTAGAAAAAACTGACTCCCCAGAAGAAGGAATTCTGTCAGCAGTCTGCTTTCTGACTGAAATTGCAACTCTTCCATTCTCTAGCTTCCTGGCCTACCCCACGGTTCTTGGATATACCAGCCTGCACAGCTTCATGATCCTGTCCCTTAAAAACAAACAAAAACAAAACTTATATATATCTATGTCAATATACAGATATCTATAGATCTATAGTTCTGTTTCTCTGGAGAATTCTAACCAATACAAGATGATTGAATATAAAAGAGTAAAAGGGATAATTGATTCACCAGGATTCTAAATCACAAAAGAGTCAGAAAGTAAAATTTAAAATATTGACAATCAATCCTCTGTGGCCTTCCTGAAATAAATTATGATTTTCTATGCACATTTACCTATACTTAAAGTGTTTTTACTGTTATTGCTTTTACATCATTTAACATGCATTGGCTTAATCTGTCAAAATTGTAAGACATTATAAAAAGCATGAGCAATAGTATTAACAGGAAATAGGGACTGTGATTGTTCAGGAGTCATAGTCCTTTCAAATGCAGAATGGGATTTGGAAACTTTCTAATTTTTACCTTGAGGACAGATTTCTGTGGTTCAGAATTTTGAATTGTTGATGGTGTATTTCCGTGACATTAGTATGTAGTTGGTTTTGGGACAAGTCTTTCATGAGAACAGGAAAAAAAGATAAAGAAAGGGTTAGTTTAGGTGTTAGTTTAACAGATTAAATATTTACTCATAACTCTGCAAGCCTCAGGCAAAAACAAGCAAGAATCCTGATGACCAAAATAGAAAGTACTCTGTAACAGAATCTGTAATATGAAGACAAACTGGACAGGAAAGCCAGTGATGGAGACAATCTCAGTCCCATTCAGCCACATGCAAACAGGAAATGCTGAGTCCAAAGGTCCTTTCTGTGCCTGCTGTCCTAGATTTCAACATGAAGAACAAGCAGTATGAATGTGGTAGAACACTGTAGACTGGATTGTACATTAATAATTATCTGCTCCAATTCCTCTGTTCCTATAGAGGAAACAAGTATCCCAGAAAGGTTAAGTGACTAACCAAAGATCAAAGAGGCATAATCTTTAGAAATAAAAAAAATATAGGATATTAGCAGATCTTTAACAAAGCAGTTTTATACTGCAGAAACCAAATTCAGGTAAATCCCACAGAAATGGAAGAACTTATTGAACATATAGTATTAGATCTAGAGTCTCAATGCTGTGACTCCAGTGTAATGAATGACTCTAGTCCAATCATAAATGAATGAATATCATTTTCTTCTTCACAAAAGATTTGCAATACTTTATTTTATTTAGTATCACAACATCCTGAAGTGAGATACAATGATTCTCTGAAGTCACACAGTTCCTAAGAGCTGTCAGGACCCAGGTTTTCCGACCTTTTCAGAACCCTTTTTGACACACTCATATTTAGACATAAGGTCATATAATTATCCATATGAGAGGATAAGACCTTAGGCTTGAGCAATGTGGACAAGTGGTTTACTTTCCTGAGTGACTTGGTCAGAAGAAAAAGTTAAAAAAAAAAAAAAAAAAAACCTTCAGCCAGGTTTATCATTTGGGTTTTGGAGTCTTCAACACCATCAAACTATTAAGTATCAAAACCCAACCCTTTGTGTTTCTGATTTAAAGAAAACTAAGGAGTGGCATTTTTAAAAAAGATCAATGAGTAAAGGCAGAAGTAAGTATGTGTAATTGAAGCACATGTTTATTACAGCATTCAAAATCTCAGTCCAGGATATTAGGGAATATAAATCCATTATTTTAATTTCTTTTATTTTAGTTCTTCCCTTGGTTCCTAAGAAAGCAATAAATCCTTCGGGACCAGGCATACCCACAGATTATGACACATTGCCTTCAGACTCACATGGCATTCTGATAAATCCATCAGTATGTGCAATGATGACAGATGTGATAGAGATCACCGTGGCTCTCACTGCCTATATTTTATTGTTTGTTACAGCCATCTTCTATTTCTGGAAAACATTCCCAGCTGCCTGCAGCAGAGCAAGGAGCCAGAGTTGGAAAATATGTTGTTTTTCTCACAGTTTACGACCTAACTTGCCTACCACTAATTATGCAATACAGATAGGTAGAAATAATACTAGAAAACATGTCTTTAACACTGGTTTCATTATCTGGTTTCATTATAATAACCTTATTTCTAATCTTTCTTATTTCAGGGTTCTGGAAGACTCATTAAAAATGTTTTCTCTGCAGTGTTTTATAACCTTTTGACATTTTCTTCTTATACCAGTCATGGCAATCTTTTTAAGTCTATAAATAGGAAGGTTGAGAGGGAAGAAATGGACATGTTAACCCCCTATATATTTGGAGCCTGACAATGAAATCTGATGTGGGAAGGTTATATCAATACCTTGGTTTTTGTTTTCTTTTGAGGGTTTATTGTAAGATATCTAAAGCATTCTGTGTGCATCCTGTTATCCATCTTAATCATCAGTGAAGTACATATGCATTTCATACATAATTATTTACAACTGATATAAAAGTAACAGGGAATTGTGTTCTTTTGCATGAATTTCTGAGGACAATTCTGGCTGCTTTCAAAGTAGCAAAGAATTTTCTTAGTGATTGGTGTGAAATGCAATTATTTTATACTTTTCCAGGGACAGAGAAGATGGAACTGTAAGTGACATAATCCTTTGATCACTTCTACATAAGTCTAGTTTAACCCTATTTCATTAATTATTTTGTTACTTTATATGTCCATGTTTCAGTTACTTTACCTTGTATAAAATGACAAAAAGCATTATAATAATTTGCTTTATTATTTGAATTTATTTGTTTAAGGTTATAAATTTCATAATAGAGACTATTTCATAATCTATAAATTTAATATTACTCAATCGTTAAAACCTCCAAATACTCATCCTTTACCAGAATTATTCTCAACTTTGAAAATACATTGATTAAAATTTTCTTTCTTTTAATATGCCTTGCTCACCATTTCTTACAGGTTATATCTTATCAGACAAATGCATGGAGAAGAAATAACAAAGCAAAACATTTCACACACTAATCAGCCCTAATTAAAAAGTGACTATCATACAGAAACATATTAATTGAAAATTCACATCTATTATTAGAGTAACTTCTGAGTGTCAAATGCTCTTCAAAGATCATTTTTACTCATATATGAACAGTACATTTTTGTATATCTTATAGTCCTTCTTGAAAAATGCATTATTATATGATAGAAGATATCCATAATCCATTTTACACAGAGTTTAACATTTAAGATTAACTGACAATCACACATCAAAAACGGTGGAAGAGCTGGGGTAGAGAGGTTTACTGAGTTTACTATTTAACTATTGAACTGCTGCCTTGACTGCTGTAGCAGCCATAACTTATATTAGCAAAGCTACACCAAACATCACAGTTGTGGTGGAAAATAAAAGATATTTCCATTAAACTGGAGGCCTGTGGTCATTCAAATGTCTTTAGTACCAAAAATAACTGATAAATTAATTGTATGGAAGACTCCTATCTAAAATTAAGATGTGACAAAAAATGAGGCTTCTTGTGCATTTAAAATAAATTTTTCAATGTCAAACTGAGAGCAACAAAGAAACTGGTTACCAATTTGGACTCTAAAAGAAGGTTTCATTTAATAGTCTATAACAGGTTTTATTCCTCCAAACCAACTCTTTAATATGTGGTAATCATTTCCAGTGCAGCATCTAAAAATGTTCTTGTCAAATAAACTTGTTACTCTTCTTAGATTTATAAAACAATGGGGATTAACACAAAGCATCATGAAATGCATAATTTAACCTCAGAATATCTCTTAAAGAAATATAAGCTTCCACATATATGATGGCTGAGACATCATATTGATTTCATTTATTCTTATATTTCTAAAGGATCCTTGAACCTGAGTTGGTATTCACTTTTCTTATAATTCTGTGTAACAGTTCAACTAGCTGACACGGCTTCTTTCAGTGTCTTACATAAGACAGAGTGCATTTGATTACTAAGGCTGCCCAAACAAATTATCACACAGACTGGGTGGCCTAAATAACAGAAGTTTATTCCTGACAGTTGTGGAAACTAGAAGCCCAAAATCAAGGTGCTGGCAGATTTGGTTTCTTCTGAGGGCCTCTCTCCTCATCTGGCAAATGACTGCCTTCTTGCTGCATTCACACATAATCTTTTCTCTATGCACAAACATTCCTGGTGTCCCTTTATATGTCCTAATCTTTAACAAGGACACCAGTCAGGTTGGATTAGAACCTACCCTCACATCTCTTTTTAACTTAATTATCTCTTTAAAGGCACTCTCTCCAAATAAAGTCGCATTCTGAGATACTGGGGGTTAGGACTTTAACTTATGAATTTTGAGGGAACAAAATTCAGCCCTAAGTATAGTCATAAAAGTTGTATTGTTTTTCAAAATAATGCATGAACTATTTTTCATATAATTAAATACTGTGCATATAAAGGCATTCTGCAATTTTTAAAGTATAATGACTGCATATACCACTAGAGTCAAACTGCAAAATCACACAAGCACAATTTTCATCAAGTTTTTAAGTCTAGTGAAAGCTGTTTCTATTTATTCATGTTTTGCTTGTTTGTTTTTGCTAATTCCAATTAGAGAATTATTGCCAAATTCTGAAATCTTCTCTAATGGTCAAGCATTATGAGTTCTTTCTTTTTCTTAAAGATGCAAAATCAATCAATGCTGAGCATTCCTTTGACATGTTCCAGATTGCCTTTACCCCTAACCTATAATAATGAAGTCTTTCCCATGATATGCAGACTATGATCCTTGTCACTGTGCTTCCCATGTGTGATCATTTTTCAATAACACATTTTCAGATTCGAATTATTTGGCCACCTTATTTATCTGGCCTGTCCACTTTGAGCTGCTTTTTCAGTTGAGCCCCAATAAATTCATAGATTATTATAACAAAACTACATTATCTCAATGAAGTCAAGATCACAGGTGCAACATTAAATTACTACATCAAAAGAAGAATATTATCACCATAGGGAAATCAGATTAAATGATGCATAGCTGAAGATGCCTATACATTGAAACTGTATTGCACTTAAAACCATAAAAAATGTCCCTTATATGGTATTTACAATGTTATTCATGTGTGATATAAAATACTTAATATGTTTTTTATTACTTCTTTCCTTGAAACTTCAGGAGTCACATTTGTTTAACCTCAAATCATGTGACAGTGAATTACACAATTACTTTCCAAATAGCACCATAACAATCACTTTGAGAGTTAATGCCTAAAATCAGAGAAAGAGATAGAAAAAAAAGTCTTAAATTTCTGTCTGGTTTGTTTTCTACTAGATGACCTTAACTTCAGGAGAGATCTGCAAGGGGGCTAACTGACAATGACCCTATATAACAAGGAGGGGCCACATGTTTTGTCACATGTTTTTCTTATAACTTTTGCCACTTGAAAAAAAATGACTGTCTCAAGTATTTTTTAAAAATTTTATTTAAATTCAATTTAGTTAACATATAGTGTATTATTATTTTTAGGGGTCGAATTTAGTGATTCATCAGTTGACTATAACACCCAGTGCTCATTATATCAAGTGCCTTCTTAATGCCCATCCCCCATCCCCCACCCACTTCTCCTCAAGCAACTCTCAGTTTATTTCCTATAGTTAAGAGTTTCTTACGGTTTACCTCCCTGTTTATATTCCATTTTTCCTTCCCTTCCCTTATGTTCATCTGTTTTGTTTCTTAATTTCCACATATGCGTGAAATCATTAGGTAGTATTTGTGTTTCTCTGACTTATTTCACTTAGCATAATACCCTCTAGTTCCATCCATGTCATTGCAAATGGCAAGAGTTCATTCTTTTTGATGACTGAGTAATATTCCATTGTCTATATATATACCACAACTTCTTTATCCATTCATCAGTCAAAGGACATCTGAGCTCCTTCCATAGTTTGAATATTGTGGACGTTGCTGCTATAAACATTGAGGTGCAGGTGCCCCTTTGAATCACTGTTTGTATCCTTTGGATAAATACCTAGTAGTGCAATTGCTGGGTCATAGGATAGTTCTATTTTTAGCTTTTTGAGGAATCTCCATACTATTTTCCAGAGTGGCTGCATCAGTTTGCCTTCCCACCAACAGTGTAAGAGGGTTCCCTTTTCTCCACATCCTTGTCAACATCTGTTGTTTCCTGACGTGTTAATTTTAGCCATTCTAACCAGTGTGAGATGGCATCTCATTGTGGTTTTGATTTGTAGTTCCCTGATGCCCGGTGATGTTGAACATTTTATCATGTGTCTATTAGCCATTTGGATGTCTTCTTTGGAGAAATGTCTGCTCATGTCTTCTGCCCATTTCTTAACTGGATCTTTTGGTTTTTCGGTGTTGACTTTAATAAGTTCTTAATAGATTTTGGATATGAGCCCTTTATCTGATATGTCATTTGCAAATATCTTTTCCCATTCTGTAGGTTGCCTTTTAGTTTTGTTGACTGTTCCCTTTGCTGTGCAGAAGCTTTTTATCTTGATGAAGTCCCAATAGTTCATTTTTGCTTTTGTTTCCCTTGCTATTGAAAACATGTCTTGCAAGAAATTGCTGCGGCCAAGGTCAAAGAGGTGGTTCTCCTCTAGGATTTTGATGGATTCCTGTCTCACATTTAGGTCTTTCATCCATTTTGAGTTTACTGTTGTATATGGTGTAAGAAAGTGGTCCAGTTTCATTCTTCCATATGTGGCTGTCCAATTTTCCCAACCCAATTTGTTGAAGAGACTGGTCTTTTTTCCATTGGACATCCTTTCCTGCTTTGTTGAAGATTAGTTGACCATAGAGTTGAGGGTCCATTTCTGGGTTCTCTATTCTGTTCCATTGATATGTGTCTGTTTTTGTGCCAGTACCATACTGTCTTGATGATGACAGCTTTGTAATACAGCTTGAAATCTGGAATTGGGATGCCTCCAGCTTTGGTTTTCTTTTTCAACATTACTTTGACTATTTGGAGTCTTTTCTGGTTCCATACAAATTTTAGGATTGTTTGTTTCAGCTCTGTGAAAAATGCTGATGGTATTTTGACAGGGATTGCATTGAATGTGTACATTGCTTTGGGTAGCATAGATATTTTAACAAGATTTGTTCTTCCAATCCATGAACATGGAATGCTTTTCCATTTCTTTGTGTCTTCCCCAATTTCTTTCATAAGTGTTCTAGAGTACAGATCCTTTACATCTTTGGTTAGGTTTATTCCTAGGTATCTTATGTGTTTCAGTACAATTATAATTGGGATCAATTCCTTGATATCTCTTTCTCCTGCTTCTCTGTTATTGTAGAGAAATGCAACTGACTTCTATGCATTGCATTGATTTTATATCCTGTGACTTTGCTGAGTTCCTGTAACATTTCTACAAGTTTTTGGTGTCTTTTGGATTTTCTACATAGAATATCATGTTGTCTGGGAAGAGTGAAAATTTGACGTCTTCTTTGCTGATTTGGATGCCTTTTATTTTTGTTGTTGTTGTTCTTGTTGTCTGATTGCTAAGACCAGGACTTCCAGTACTATGCTGAACAGCAGTGGAGACATTGGACATCTCTGTTGTGTTCCTGACCTTAGTTTTGGAAAAGCTCTGTTTTTCCCACATTGAGAATGATATTAGCTGTGGGTCTTTCATATATGGCTTTTATGATATTGAGATATGTTTCCTATATCCCTACATGGTGGAGGGTTTTTAACAAGAAAGGATGCTGTATTTTGTCAAATGCTTTTTCTGCATCTATTGAGAGATCATACGGTTCTTGCCCTTTTACAATGTAGGGTATCACAAATGATTGATTTGCAGATGTTGAACGACCCTTGCAGCCCAGGAATAAATCCCACTTGGTCGTGGTGAATAATCATTTTAATGTATTGTTGAAACCTATTAGTTAAGTATCTTGGTGAGAATTTTTGCCTCCATGTTCATCAGGGATATGGGTCTATAATTCTCCTTTTTAGTAGGGTCTTTGTCTGGCTTTGGGATCAAGGTAATGCTGGCCTCATAGAAAGAGTTTGGAGGCGCCTGGGTGGCTCAGTTGGTTAAGCGACTGCCTTCGGCTCAGGTCATGATCCCAGAGTCCCAGGATCGAGTCCCATATCAGGCTCCCTGCTCAGCAGGGAGTCTGCTTCTCCCTCTGACCCTCCCCCCTCTCATGTACTCTCTCTCTCTCATTCTCGCTCTCTCAAATAAATAAATAAATCTTTAAAAAAAAAAAAGAAAGAGTTTGGAAGTTTTCCTTCCATTTCTGTTTTTTGAAACAGTTTCAGAAGAATAGGTATTAATTCTTTAAATGTTTGGTAGAATTCCCCTGGGAAGCCATCCAGCCCTGGGCTCTTGTTTATTGGGAGATTTTTGCTTACTGATTCAATTTCTTTGCTGGTTATGGGTCTCTTCAGCTTTTCTAAGAATTTATCCATTTCTTCCAGATTGCCCAATTTGTTGCCAATAGTTGCTCATAATATTCTCTTTTAATTGTTTGTATTTCTTCAGTGTTGTTTGTGATCTCTCTTTCATTCACGAGTTTATTTATCTGGGTCCTTTCTCTTTTTGTTTTGATAAGTCTGGCTAGGGGTTTATCAGTCTTATTAATTCTTTCAAAGAACCAGCTCCTAGTTTCATTGATCTGTTCTAATGCTCTTTTTTCATTTCTATATCACTGATTTCTGCTCTAATCTTTATTATTTCTCTTCTTCTGGATTTAGGCTTTATTTGCTGTTCTTTTTCCAGCTCCTTTAGGTGTAAGGGTAGGTTGTGTATTTGAGACTTTTCTTGCTTCTTGAGTAAGGCCTGTATTGCTACATACTTCCCTCTTAGGACCGCCTTTGCTGCATCCCAAAGGTTTTGAACTGTTGTGTTTTCATTTAATTTGCTTCCATGAATTTTTAATTCCTCTTTAATTTCCTGGTTGACCCATTCATTCTTTCATAGGATGTACTTTAACTTCCATGTATTTGTGCTCCTTCCAAATTTCTTCTTGTGATTGACTTCAAGTTTCATAGCATTGTGGTCTGAAAACATGCATGGTATGATCTCAATCTTTTTGTACTAGTTTATACCTGATTTGTGACCTTGTATGTGATCTATTTGGGAAAATATTCCATGTGCACTCGAAAAGAATGTGTTTTCTGCTGCTTTAGGATGAAAGGCTCTGAATATATCTGTTAAGTCCATCTGGTCCAGTGTGTCATTCAAGACCCTTGTTTCCTTGTTGATCTGCTTAGATGATCTGTCCATTGCAGTGAGGGAATGTTAAAGTCCCCTACTATTATTGTATTATCAATTAGTTTCTTTAATTTTGTTATTAATTGGTTTACATATTTGGCTGCTCCCAAGTTAGGGGCATAAATATTTACAATTGTTAAATCTTCTTGTTGGATAGAGCCCTTTATTATGATACAGTGTCCTTCTTCATCTCTTATTAGAGTCTTTGCTTTAAAATCTAGTTTGTCTGATATAAGGATGGCTACTCCAGCTTTCTTTTGATGTCCATTTGCATGATAAATGGTCCTCCACCCCATCACTTTCTATCTGGAGGTATCTTTGGGTCTAAAATGTGTCTCTTGTAAGCAGCATATCGATAGGTCTTTTTTTCTTTTTATCCATTCTGATACCCTATGTCTTTTGATTGGAGCATTTAGTCCTTTTATATTCAAAGTAATTATCGAAAGATACGAATTTCGTGCCATTGTATTACCTATTAAGTCACTGTTCCTGTAGATTGTCTTTGTTCCTTTCTGATCTTTGTTACTTTGGGACTCTCTGCTCAAAGGATACCCTTTAATATTTCTTGCAGGGCTGGTTTACTGTTCACAAATTCCATTAATTTTTGTTTGTCCTGAAAAGTCTTTATCTCTCCCCTTCTGTTCTGAATGACAGCCTTGCTGGATAAAGTATTCTTCGCTGCATAGTTTTCCCATTTAGCACATTGAATATATCATGCCAGCCCTTTTGGGCCTGCCAGGTCGCTGTGGACAGGTTTGCTGCCAGCCTTATGTGTGTACCTTTGTAGGTTAAGGACCTCTTGTCCCGAGCTGCTTTCAGGATTTTCTCTTTGTCTCCAAGATTTGCAAGTTTCACTATTATATGTCAACGTGTTGACATATTTTTGTTGATTGTGAGGGAGGTTCTCTGTGCCTCCTGGACTTGAATGCCTGTATCCTTCCCAAGATTAGGGAAGTTCTCAGCTATAATTTGTTCAAATAAACCTTCTACCCTTTTTCCCACTTCTCATCTTCTGGGACTCCTATAATACAGATGTTATTTCACTTTATGGAATTGCTGAGTTCCCTAAGTCTACCTTTGTGATCTAATGGTTTCTTTCCCTCTTCTTTTCAGCTTCACTATTTTCCATAATTTCATCTTCTATATCACTGATTTGCTCTTCTGATTCATACATCCTCATTTTTATGGCCTCCACTTGGGGCTGCATCTTGGTTATAGCATTTTTAATTTCAACCTGACTATATCTTAGTTCTTTTATCTCTACTGTTGGATTCTCTACTGTTGTCTATGTTTTTTCAAGCCCAGCTAGTATCTTTATAATCGTTGTTTTAGATTCTACTTCAGAAATCTTACTTTTATCTGTATTGATTAAATCCCTGGCTGTGAGTACTACCTCCTGTTCTTTCTTGTGAGGGGAATTTCTCCATCTCATCATTTTGTCCAGAAGAGAAAAGAACAAAGAAAACCAGAAAAAAAAATATTAACAAAGTTTTAGGAAATGTTTCTGGTATATATTGTGTACACCCTGCTGTTGTGTTTTGGCTGCTCTTTCCCACTGTTCCATCCTCTACAGAGTTCCTCCTTGCTTGTAGTAGGGAGTGTTTGACTAGGTATGCTTTGATTTGTTTGTTAAGATAAGCTTGGGGAAAAAAAATAAAGAAAAAAAATCCAGGACATCAGGAAAAGGAACAAAAATGCAAACAAACAAAAAAACTAGAAGCCTCTCATCTGCCATGTTCTCTCCCTCCAACTGTACAGATTCTTTTCTCAATCCTAAGATCATATTCTGGGTTGTTCAAAATAGTTGGAAGTTGATCTAGCTGTCCTCAAGGGACAAGGCAAACTCACGGTGCCCCTACTACTCTGCCATCTTAATTCCTGCCCCCCTCCTTAAGTATTAAATGATAAATTCCCCTAACATAAGACAAAGTACTTTTCATGAGTAAGATAATAATTCCTCTGAAATGGTTATATAAGTTTACAAATCAAAACAGACTTCAAAAATATCGGAGAATACAAAGCCAAAAAACTATTTACACAATAAGAAAAACACTTAAAAAATTTTTTACAAGTTCTAGCTCCCTTGCACCATGAATGATTAAAAAATCTGAGAAAGCAAGGACAATAAACAAGGAGCAGTATGTGCAATAGAGAAATACATTTTAAGGGGTCCCTGGGTGACACAGTCAAATGTCTGACTCTTGGTTTCAGCTCAGGTCCTAATCTCAGGGTCTTGAGATCAAGCTCAGCGAGGAACCGGCTAAAGTTTCTCTCTCCCTCCATCCCTCCCCCTGTGTGTGCAGGCACTCACTCTCTTTCTCTCTCAAAATTAATTAATTAAATGAACTAATAAATAAAATAAAAATATAAATGTAACAAAAGAAAGAAAATAAATACATTTTAGAAGCTAGAACATGGTTCCATTTCTGCTTGACAGAATTCATTCTGGTTGAATACTAAGGGATTTGTAACTCAAAAAAGACAATTTTGTTATGATTGGTTTGTTGACTTTTGGTTTTGGGTTTTGAGTATGTGTGACCAGAGGCATTGAATTTTCCTTGGAACCACAAATCACTGCAAAAGTAATACACAGCCAAGCACTTTACAGTTTGAAAGTAGTGCTTCCCAGACCAATGACTGATAAGAAAAAAAAAAAGAATGCTCACTAGCATTTCACCATACCTAATATGCCTAGAATGACAAATGATTCTCTCTGTACTATTTCTATAATTAAAAAAAAAATTCCCTTCAATTCTTGCTCAAGTGTTAATTAGTTGCTGAGAATTAACCATTCCAACTACTTTCCAGAGTAATGAACAGTTTTTGAACAACTGCAAGTTGATTTGCTCTTTAAGAAAACTTCCAAATTAATTAAAAATTCATTAAGAGGGGCACCTGAGTGGTTCAATTGGTTAAGCATTTGCCTTCAGCTCAGGTCATGATCCCAGAATCCTAAGATTAAGCCTGGAATCAGTCTCCCTGCTCAGCGAGGAGTCTGCTTCTCCCACTCTCTCTCTCTCTCTCTCTCTCTCTCTGCCCCTCCCCACTGCTCATGCTCTCTCTCAAATAAATAATCTTTTTAAAAAGTAAAAAAAAAATAAAAATTCATTACAAGTATCATTTCTATATTTTCATAGACAGGACTCTTTTAGTCCAAAGAATTAAAAAAATCTGAACAGGGGTGCCTGGGTGGCTCAGTTGGTTGGGCGGCTGCCTTCGGCCCAGGTCATGATCCTGGAGACCCGGGATCGAGTCCCACATCGGGCTCCCTGCTCGGCAGGGAGTCTGCTTCTCCCTCTGACCCTCTTCCCTCTCGTGCTCTCTATCTCTCATTCTCTCTCTCTCAAATAAATAAATAAAATCTTAAAAAAATAAAAAATAAAAATAAATAAATAAATAAATAAATAAATAAATCTGAACTGATGTTCCTTTGAAAAGGATCAGATTTCCCATAAGAATCTCCTTCAAAAAGATGAAAGATGACTCAGGAAGGGCAGAAAGATAGGCAGCTCTGGACATGAGCCTATTCGGCTCTACCTCACCATCCCACCTAGCCTTTCTGTCTCCCCCTACTTACTGGCTCTGTTTTCACTTAACTACTCAAGTTCTTCATAAGCCTTTGCCCCTGTGTTTCTTATCCTATGTTATCTCAGAGACCCCAGGTGTGAGCTATGAGCATCCTTTTTTTTTTTTAAGATTTTATTTTATTTGAGAGAGAGCGAGAGCAGAAGCAGGGTGAGGGGTAAAGGGAGCTCCCCACTGAGCAGGGAGCCCGATGTGGATCTCCATCCCAGGACCCTGAAATCATGACCTGAGCTGAAAGTAGACACTTAACCAACTAAGCCACCCAGGCACCCCAAGCCATGAGCATCCTTGAAGGATCATATAAACTTCTACACATACATAGTTTTAAGGGTTCATTTGCCTAATAGACCTAACCATGAGTCCCTCTTACTAAACCTCACAATAAGTATATGCCTTTAGGTTCAATTACCTATAATATAAATTTTCTGTGTCTCAATTCAAGATTTTGATCAAGAGGCAGCTCTACCCAGCTCTTCTTTTCAAACCACATCCTTAAAATTCAAGATTTTGAGCAACCTCATAGATTACTCCACAGGTCAAGAGTTCATCTCTAGTTCAATAAACTATCCCATAGGTTAGGGTCACATGGTGCTCTAACAGCACAGCAAGGGCAATGGATAGAGATTTTTCAGAAAGGGGGGTAGTCTAGGCAGAATTGGCATCTAACAGAGATAATATAAAAAGACTTAGAAGCTATATATATTTTTACATAGAAAAGAACATCACAAATATAAGGAGGTTTTAAAACATAGCAATAAAATGAACACCCATGAACTCACCATCTAACTTAAGAAATGGGATAATACAAATAAAATAGAAAATGCCTCTTGATCTCATTTTTTAGCCTCCTTATGCCAAACTGTGCCTTAATCAATCCATCTTGCTTGGTAAGGCATCAAGTAACAAGAACTAATACTGAAATTAATAAATACTGCATTTTGAAACAGTAGAGAATACAAACATATTGACATATTTACACCAACTGTAATGTGATATGAAAATATCTCTGATTTATAATGGTGACAAAGTCATAATTACTGCTAATATCACTGTGATTGATTACCTTCATTCATAATTAAATACTTAATTTCAATTAGAGTGAAAAAATACCTTTTTCCAGATGAATTCTGTCTCTAGACCCCAGGTTAAGAACACATGTTTTAGAAAGTGTATGACTAGCAAAATGCCAGCTGAAAAAAGAATTTAGTCCAGAGATTTGTCTTCTTTGGACATCAGAATGTCCCAGAGTGTTGAAAAGGAAACACATTTTTAATGCCTCTAGGTGGGTCCTTTAGACTCCAATAACAAGGACATCACTCCCTATGTCAAAGGATGCCTCCTCTGCTGGGTCCCCCATACTTCATATAAAAGGGTAAAAGTCCTACTCCAGAAGAATTTTATGGTACCATAGAAGAAATGGTGCCCAGTTTTAATAGGGGAAGCAGCCTGACAAAAACAAGTAAACACACATAAAGTAATGCCAAGGTCAAAAGGCCAAGAAGTAGTTCAAAAAGTTACTGATGAAAGAGGCAACTGATCTTCCCTATGTCAATTCTTTTTCAGAAATAAATTACAAATAAAAAAAATTTTTTTGACTTAAAAAAACACAAAAGTGTTTTGACTTAAAATAGCACAGAAAACTTAAGAAAATATTGATAAATGTAAGTCTATTATATTAACACTACAAATTCTATCTTTCACAGTTTACCCATATTTATTTAAATGATGGCAGTCATTATACACACAACTTTCATATTTTACTTTTATTACTTATATTTTATATTTCTCACTTGTATTTATTACAAAGAATAATGAATGGAAAACCAAAAAAGAAAGGGAATTAAATTTCTATAAACTTAGGGGGAAAAAGCTATTGACTGAATGCAGTTACATTTCCTGAAAGAAACTATGCAAAGAATTATAACCCATTCTCTCTTTGTGTCCAAGGCTGTTATCAACCATCAAAAATAGTCTCTGCCAGCATGCCTGGGTGATCAGTCAGTTAAGCATCCAAATCTTGATTTCAGCTGAGGTCATGATCTCAGAGTGGTGGGATCAAGCCCTGTGCTGCCTTCTGCCCTTGGGATTCTCTCTTTCTCTCTTCCTCTGCCCCCCCTCCTTCTTTAAAAAAATAATAAAAATTAAAATTAAAACATATATATATATTCTCTGCCATCTAGTCCATCAGTTGTCCTACAAGGAGGCATTCTTTCAAATTAAGATTTGATTCTAACAATGGTAATAGATACAAATATTTTTTTAAATAATGGAAATAAAAACAATGTTTGAAATGATATTGAAAAATATCCATGACCTCACCTAGGTTGGAGGGAGCCAAATAATTATTTAGCATCTATTCCAGATCAAACTATTGCAAACTTCTGATCTCATTTCTATGAATTAGGAAATGTAATTTTGGTACTATCATTTTGATGTTAAGTAGAAGAGGTGGGATAATATTTATAAATTATTTTGGGGTCCATTCATCTGACTCTAAAATCACTTAAGATCAAAATGTCTCACCTTAATAACTGTGTAGGCAATGAGGAAAGAAAAACAAGATACAGTCCCTGTACTAAGTCCATTATACAATAGATAGAGAACAGTCATATACACATGATCCTTTCAATATATGCTCAAGTTGCTATGGGAACACAGAACTCCCATATGGTTCTCCCAAGTTCTCTTTCTCTACATTATGTTGCCATTCACCAGAGAATATGCCTGCTAATGTATGCACTACCATCTACAAAGAATAAAAATCATTATGCTTTAGTCATATGGTTCCTCCAGAAGGAGCTATACTTCTTAAAATGATACCACTAGTGATACAAAATGGAAAATATATACATTTTCATTTATCCCATGGTCATGAATAAATTTAATCAAACTTATAATAAACTTGGAAATCACAGCCATGTTAGGACAATAACACATTTGCTGACCATTTTCCTGTGTACTAGGCATCACCCAATGGTCTGTCTTCAATAATGGCAGATGTCATTTTCAAAACTGTGCATGATACATACAGACATAATCTTTTTTGACATATCTTCATATAGATTGCTTCCAAGACAGATGTCACATACAGAATCCCAAGTAACTTATATTCTAAGTATGATATTTGATATTATTATAAATATATGTATTTCTGTCTTTAATTTAGAAATGTTTTACTTTAGCTTTCTCCCATTACAGTCTTCAGATGTTTGGTCCTTTTCTTGTTCCAGTATACCAAATGGTATTTTAATTGATTTTGTTTGGTATGTGAAATTTAAAAAAAGAAAAAAGGAACTGGCATTTGTTACAGATTGCCTTTTATCTGAGCATATCAGTTTCTTTGTTCTAGCATAGCACTGAATTAAGGTGAATTACTTAGAAAGCACTGTAATAGGAATGAATTTTTATACATTTTTATAAATAGGAATAAGATTTGGTATACCAATAGAAGGGATTGCCTAGCCAATGCATTTTTTTTCAATTAACTAAGAACCATATTGTAATTAATATTTCCCTAGTTTTTACCTAATGTTCTTTTTATATTCCAGGATACCACATTATATTTTGCTGTCATCTCTCCTTAGGTTGCTCTTGGCTGTGATATTTTCTCAGACTTTCCTCGTTTTTCATGAACTTGACAGTTTTGAGGAGTACTGGTCAGGGAATTTCTAGAATTTCCCTCAACTGAAATTGTTCTGATCTTCTTCTTATGATTAGATTTGGATTGTGGGTTTTACAGAAGACTACAGAAGTAAAATGCCATTTGCACTACATTACAGCAAGGGTACATACTATCAACATGACTTATCACTGTTGATTTTTAACCTTAACCCCTGGCTGAGATAGTTGTTTGTCAGGTTTCTCCTCTCTAAAGTTACTCTTTTTCCTTCCTTTCTCTTGGGAAGAAAGTCATTATCCACAGCTCATATTTAAGCCATGGGAGGTCATGCTACACCTACTTTGATTATTCCAATTATTTGGAATTCTACACAGAAGATTTCACTATTCCTTCCCTTTTTAAAAATTTATTCATTTGTTAATTTATATCAGGGTGGACTCATGAATGCAGATGAAATTTTTATATCATCATTTCCATAGAAAAGAGTGATCTGAAGTTTTAAAAGTAAGTTATTTTTTTTAAACGTAAACAAAATGACACCAATGAAGAATTCAATTTTTAAAATATTGGAAGAAAATTTTGAGGGAAAAGTAAATCAACTAACTCAGAAGAAAATATTTGTGCCAGAATTTAACATTAATAAAATATAATAAGAAAGTGAAAAGACACAAGATACATGGCCTAAAGTGGAGATTTAAAAATTATCTGGCAGGGCACCTGGGTGGCTAAGTTGATTGAGGGCCTGCCTTTGGCTTCGGTTGTGATCCCAGGATTCTGGGATCAAGCCCCACATCGGGCTCCCTGCTCCACGGGTAGCCTGCTTCTCCCTTTGCCTCTGCCTCTGCCTCTCTCTCTCTCCCTCCTCTGTCTCTCATGAATAAATAAAATAAAATCTTTAAAAAAATTATCTGGCAAATATGGAGAACAAACTGGTAATTGCCAGAGGGGAAAAGGGTGGGGAGATAGGTGAAAGAGGTGAGGAGATTAAGAGTATACTTATCATGATTCCAGGGAAGATGGCAGAGTAGGAAGATGTAGGAAGACCACTTCCTCCCCCAGTGACACCCAGAACAACATGCACATCAGAATAAATAAACCAGAAAATGATCTGAAGACTGGCAGGACAGATTCTCCACAGCTAAATGTAGAGAAGAGGCCACATTGAAGAGGGTAGTAAGGGTGGAGACCCTGTGGGGACCTGATATATGCAAAAGATGTTATATACCTTCAACTGTCCACAGGAGGGAGGGACATCACAGCAGACATGGAGAGGAGATAGGAGCAAATCCCACACCCAGCACCCCAGGCACGGGACTCACACTGGGAAGATGAATCCCCATAATATTTGACTTTGAAAACCAGAGGGGTCTAACTTTGTGAGTTCTTACAATCAGTAGGGCTTAACACCCAGAACTTCTTAAAATCAGCAGCTGGGCTCTGGGAGAGCCAAAGGGTGATAGAAGACCAAGCCTCTGGCCCTAAAGATAAAGCACAACAAACAGCCCTGCTGAGATACAGTATAGAAGCAGCAGTTTGAAAAATGCTTAGGGTTACTGGAAGGTAATTTATTTACTAAATTCAGAGCATACGCTGGAGGGGCAGCGATCTTTGGGAAACTTCTCCAAAAAAAAAAAAAAAGAGCCTGTGGATACCATTTCCCTCCTCCACCCCCCGGCCTAGACACATGGACACCTGTGAGAACCAGCAAGGCATGAACACTCTTCACCTAGCTTGCTAACAGCACCCCTCAACCCACAATCTTCTGTAGACCCACCCCCTCCACCCTGGCTTGACCACAGCAGGGGTTTTCCAAGGCAGTAGCAGGTTCCCTCCAGCAACAGAATGGCATGAACCTCGCTGTCACCATTTACCTGGTCCCTCCGTATTCCTGCTGAAATGCACCCTTCAACATGCTCTTGGCAAGAAGATAACCCAAAGTGGTGCCACAAGCCTGGCAGAGTGCAAGTAGCCTTGACAGGTACCAGAATGACTCCAAAGTGACTCCTGCCCCAGGGAGAAAAGAAGATAACCGCACAGACCAGATTGTGGCCCCAGACCACCAATGAAAGCTTCTCAAAGGACATCACTGAGAGAGTGCCCTGCAGTTCAGTGCTACTGCAGCTCTGGCAAATGCCTGATCTGACTAAACTCAAGCCCAAAGCAGCCCCAGACTGACACACTAACAATACAGGGATCAAACCCTGCCCACAGCAGGCAAAGAGAACAAGTGCAGATGACTGGGCTGAAAGCAAATATGGCTCAGCCACAACAGGCACATAGAAGACACCCCTGAGGCACCAGGTTCTGATGACCAGGGGACATTGCACTACAAGGCATTACAGTACCTGTTCTTCATAAGGTCAGTACTTTCAAGAACAGGAGACACAGGTGATATCCTCACACACAGATATAGGCACAGAGTTGGACAAAATGAATTCACAGAAAAAATATGTCCCAAATGAAAGGACAGGGCAAAATCACACCAAAAAGCTAAATAAAATGGAGATAAGCAATATACCCAATAGAGAATTTAAATTAATAGTCATAAAAATACTCACTGGACTTGAAAAGAGTGGAGTCTCTCCATGAGACTCTCAACAACATGATAGAAAAGACAAAAAAGTATCAATCAGAGATAAAGAATTGAATGAAATTAAAAATACACTAGAAGGAACAAATCATAGACCAGGAAAAAGCAGAACAGATCAGTGACCTGGAAGACAGAGTAATGGAAAGCAGTCAAGTGAATAGGAGAAAGAAAAAAGAATAATAAAAAATGAGGATAGATTAAGGGAACTCAGAGACACCATCAGGTGTAATAACATTCACATTATAGGGACCCCAGAAGAAGAAAAAAGAGAAAAAGTAGCAGAAAATTCATTTGAAGAAATAAGAGCTGAAAAATTCCTAAATCTGGGGAAGGAAACAGAAATCCAGATCCAGGGGGCACAGAGAAACCCCAACAAAATCAACCAAAAGAGGTCCACACCAAGACATGCAGTAATTAAAATGGCAAAAAGTAGGGACAAAGAATTTTAAAAGCAACAAAAGAAAATTTAACAGTTACATACAAGAAACCCCACAAGACTATCAGTTGATTTTTCAGCAGAAACTTTGCAGGCCAGAAGAAGGGGCATGATATACTCAAAGTGCAGAAAGAAAAAAAACCTGCAACTAAGAATACCCTATCCAGCAAAGCTATCATTCAAAATAGGAGAGATAAAGAGTTTCCCAGACAAAAGTAAGAAGAATTCATCACCACTAAACCAGCCTTTAAGAAGTGTTAAAGGAGACTGAGTAGAACAGAAAGAGCATAAGGTGTAAGAAAAAAAGGAAACACAAAAGCAGCAATATTAAATATTAAATATAACTATAAAAATCCATTAAGCTATTCACAAAATAAAAGGATGTAAAGTAACATAAATCACGGGGCAAGGAGGGTGAAGAATGGGTTTAAACTTAAGCAACTATCAATTTAATATAGACTGCTATGTGCAGAAGATGTTATATACAAACCTAATGGTAACCACAATTCAAAAACCAGTAATAGGAGTGCCTGGCTGGCTCAGTCAGTGCATACAAATCTTGTGCTCAGGGTCATGAGCTCAAGACACACTCTGGGTATAGAACCTACTTTTAAAAGAAAAGTAATAGATATGCAAAAAAATAAAGAGAGAGGAATCCAAGTTTATCACTGAAGACATCCAGCAAATTATGAAAGAAGACAGCAATAGAAGAAAGGAATAGAGAAGAACTAGTAAAACAACCTTAAAACAAGTTAAAAAATGGCAATAAGTGCATAACTAACAATAATTACTTTGAATGTAAAATGTACTAAACACTCCAATCAAAAGACAGAGGATGAAGGAATAGATAAAAAGCAAGACCCATGTGCATGCTGTCTATAAGAGACTCATTTCAGACCTAAAGACACATACAAATTGAAAGTAAAGAGGTGGAAAAGTATTTATCATATAAATGGAAATGAAAAGAAATTCGGGGTAGCAATACTTATATTGAACAAAACAGACTTTAAATCAAAGACTATACAAGAGACAAAGAAGGACACAATATAATAATAAAAGGAATAATCCAACAAGAAGATACAATAATATAAATATTTATCCATCCAACATGGGAGCACCAAATAAATAAAGTAACTGATAACTAACATAAAGGATGTAATCTATTAGTAATACAATAATAGTAGGGGACTTTAACACCCCATTTATATCAACGGGTAGATTACCCAACCAGAAAATCAACAAGAAAAGAGTGGCTTTGAATGACACATTGGATAAGATGGGTCTAACAGGTTTATTCACAACATTCTATCCTAAAACAATGGAATAAATTCTCTTTACAAGTGCACATAGAACATTCTCCAGAATAAACCTTTAGCAATACAAGAAGAAGAAGGAGGAGGAGGAGGAGGAGAAGGAGGAAGGGGAGGAGGACAAGTCTCAACAAATTCAGAAAGACTGAATTTTGCATCTCTTCTGACCACAATGCTATGAAACTAGAAATCAATCACAAGAAAAACTCTGGAAGGAGCACAAATACATGGAGGTTGAATATCATACTATTAAACAATGAATGTGTCAACCAAGAAATCAAAGAAGAAATCAAAAAAACACATGGAGACAGATGAAAATGAAAACACATTGGTCCAAAATCTTTGGGATGCAGCAAAAACTATTCTAAGAGGATATTTTGTAGCAATACAGGCTGACCTCAAAGAGCAAGAAAAATCTCAAATAAACAACCTAACCTTACACCTAAAGGAGATAGAAAAAGAACAAACAACACCAAAACCAGTAGAAGGAAGGAAATAATAAAGATTAGAGTAGAAATAAACAAAATAGAAACTAATCAAAATACCCCAATAGAACAGATCAATGAAATTAGGAGCTGATTCTTTGAAAAGATCAACAAAATTAACAACCTTTAAACACTCTTCAAAAAAAAAAAAAGAGAGAGGACTCAAAAAAATCACAAAGGAAAGAGGATAAAAAGCAACCAACACCATAGAAATACAAAGGATTATAAAAGAATACTATGAAAAATTATATGCAACAAATTGGACAACTTAGAGGAAATGGATAAATTTCTAGAAATCTATAACCTCCCCCCAAAGCTGGATCAGGAAGAAATAGAAAATTTGAACAGACTGGTTACCAGAAATGAAATTGAATCAGTAATCAAAAAACTCCCGACAAACTAAAGTTCAGGACCAGATAGCTTCACAGGTGAATTCCACCAAACATTTAAAGAAGAGTTAATACTTAGTCTTCTCAAACTAATCCAAAAAACAGAAAAGGAAGGAAAAATTCCAAATTCATTACATGAGGCCAGCATTACCCTGATACCAAAACCAGATAAAGACATTACAAAAAAAAAAAAAAAAAACTACAGGTCAATACCTCTGATGAATGTAGATGCAAAAATCGTCAACAATATACTAGCAAACTGAATCCATTAGTAAATTCAAAAAAATCATTCACCACAATCAAGTGGGAGTTATTCTGGGATGCAAGGGTGGTTCAATATTCACAAATCAATCAACATCACCCATCACATCAATAAAAGAAAGGATAAAAACCATATGATTATCTAAATATAGGGCAGAAAAAGCATTTGACAATGTTCAGCACCCATTCATGATTAAAAACCTCCACAAAACAGGTTGAAAGGGAACATTCTTCAACATAATAAAAGCCATTTATGAAAAACCAGCAGATAACATCATACCAATGGTGAAAAACAGAGCTTTTCCTCTAAGATCAGGAACAAGACAAAGATGTCCACTCACCACTTTTATTCAACATAATACTGGAAGTCCTAGCCACAGCAATCAGACAAGAAAAAGAAAGAAAAGGCATCCAAATTGGTAAGGAAGAAGTGAAATTTTCACCATTTGCACATGATACTATATACAGAAAACCAGAAAGATTCCACCAAAAAACTACTAGAACTGGTAAATTAATTCAGTAAGGTTGCAGGATATAAAATCAATATACAGAAATCTGTTGCTCTGGCAAATGCCTGATTAAGAAAACAGTTCGATTTAAAATTGCACCAAAAATAATAAAATACCTATGAATAAATTTAACAAAGGAAGTGGAAGACCTATAGTCTGAAAACTATACAACGGTGATAAAAGAAATTGAACATGACACAAACAAATGGAAAGATACTCCATGCTCATGGATTGGAAGAGCCAATACTGTCAAAAAGTTCACTGTACACAAAGCAATCTACAGATTTAATGCAATCCCTATCAAAATACCAACAGTATTTTTCACAGAAGTAGAGCAAATAATCCTAATATTTATATGGAACGACAAAAGACCCCAAATAGCTCAAGCAATCTTGAAAAGGAGGAACTAAACTGGACGTATCACAATCCCAGATTTCAATAAACACAACAAAACTGTAGTAATTAAACCAGTACAGTATTGGCATAAAAAAAAAAAGACAAATAGATCAACAGAACAGCACAGAAAACCCAGAAATAAATCCACAATTATATAGTCAATTAATCTTTGAAAAAGAAGGAATGAATATATACAATGGAAAAAAGTTTTTTCAACAAATGGTGTAGGGAAAACTGAATAGCAACATGTAAAAGAATGAAAGTGGGTTACTTTCTTACACCATACACAAAAATAAACTCAAAATGGTTTAAAGATCTAAATGTGAGATCTGAAACCATAAAAATCCTAGAAGAGCGCACAGGTGGTAACTTCTCTGATATTGGCCATAGCAACATTTTTCTAGATATGTCTCCTGAGGGAAGGGAAACAAAAGAAAAATAAGCTCTTGGGACTACATCAAAATAAAAAGTTTCTGAACAGCAAAGGAAACAATCAACAAAACTAAAAGACAACCTACTGAATGGGAGAAGATATTTGTAAATGATATATCCAATAAGGGGTTAATATCCAAAATATATAGAGAATGTATACAACTCAACACCAAAAAAAAAAAACCAAAAAACAAAAACAAAAAGCAAAAAACCCCAAATAATCCAATTAAAAATGGGCAGGAGACATGAACAGGCATTTCTCCAAAGAAGACATAGAGATGGCCAATAGATACATGAAAAGATGCTTAACACTACTCATCATCAGGAAAATGCAAATCAAAAATTCAATAAGACATCACCTCACACCTTTCAGAATGGCTAAAACCAACAACACAAGAAAAAACAAGTGTTGGCGAGGATATGGAGATAAAGGAACCCCCACGCACTGTTGATGGGAATGCACACTGGTACAGTCACTATGGAAAACAGTATGGAAGTTCCTCAAAACATTAAAAATAGAACTTCCCTACAATCCAGTAATTATACTACTGGCTATTTACACAAAGAATACAAAAACACTAATTCAAAAGGATATTGCACCCTTTTGTTTATTGCAGCATTATTTACAATAGCCAAATTATGGAAGCAACCCAAGTGTCCATCAATAGATGAATGGATAAAGATGTGGTATATATATATATACACAAGAGAATATCATTCAGCAATAAAAAGGAATGAAATCTTGCCATTTGCAACAACATGGATGGAGCTAGAGTATAATGCTAAATGAAATAAGTCAGTCAGAGAAAGACAAATACCATATGATTTCACTCATATGTGGAATTTAGGAAACAAAACAAAGAAAGGAGAAAAAGAGAAACAAAGAAACAGCCTGAAATATAGGAACAAACTGATGGTTACTAGAGGGAAAGTGGGTGGGCAGATGGGTGAAATAGGAGAAGGGCTTTAAGAGTACTATTGTGATGAGTGTCAAGTAATGTGTAGAATTGTTGAATCACTATATTGTACGCCTGAAAGTAATATAACACTGTATGTTAAAAAAGAGTACACTTATCGTGATGAACACTAAGTAATATAAAGAATTGTTGAATCATTTTATTGTTCACCTGAAGCAAATATAACACTGTATGTTAATTAAACTTGTTTTTAAAAAAAGAAAAAAATGAAAAGAAAGGGAATACCTATAAATTTTTTAAAAATTATCAATAAGAAAAACACATAATTCAAGGGTCAGAATGGAGGTTTGAACCTGCTTTTGGCTATTTACTGATCAAGTTAATTTACTAATTACTAATTATAACAATTATTTGGACAGAGTGCAATAGCCCAAATTCCATTTCATCACTCAAATACAACAAAATTTCACTGAATCAGAAAAGAATACATCAAACAATACATATATGGAAAAAATCTTAGAAAACTCTAAAATATCGTGGTATTGGGGCACCTGGGTGGCTTAGTCATTAAGCATCTGCCTTCAGCTCAAGGCATGATCCCAGGGTCCTGGGATTGAGCCCTGCACTTGGCTCTCTGCTCTGCAGGAAGCCTGCTTCTCCCTCTCCCACTCCCCCTGCTTGTGTTCCCTCTCTCGCTGTGTGTCTCTCTGTCAAATAAACTTTAAAAAATCTTTAAAAAATAATAATAAAAGCAAAATAAAATATTGTGGTATTATTTGTTTCAAGTATAGCTTATATAGGTAAAGTATAAATGCATATCATGGTGTAAAATGACATAAATTAATGCAAAATTACAACTGCCACTTTTTTCAAAGTACATAATCCATGTATCCTAAAGAGAAATGTCTTAAAAAAATAGAATATTAATTGCTTCACTCGAAATCTGAAATTACATTGAAGGAACAATTATACTGTTGACCTTTTTTTTTTTTAAAGATTTTATCTATTTATTTGAGAGAGAGAGAGAATGAGAGATAGAAAGCACAAGAGGGAAGAGGGTCAGAGGGAGAGGCAGACTCCCTGCTGAGCAGGGAGCCCAATGCGGGACCCGATCCCGGGACTCCAGGATCATGACCTGAGCCGAAGGCAGTCGCTTAACCAACTGAGCCACTCAGGTGCCCTACTGTTGACCTTTTTTTAAACTACTAATGTTAGCCTGGTTCTCTCTTATAATTAAAATGCCAAAAAATTGAGAAGAAAGACACAATCTCTATTTTCCTGCTAAATAAAATTGCATGTTGAATCCAAATTAGAGATGGGGTATCTTTTTAAATTAAGAGAACTGTGAATGGCTAAAATGTGCCCAAAACTTAAAATTTACACTTTACTGTACTATACATGAGAGTAATAGGTTGCGTGCTTCTATTTTAACTAATTTAAATCAAGTCAACACTTGTCTACTGTCTACTACCACTGTCTACTAAAACACTGTCTACTACCACAACCACTTAAGGAGAAATATGATAGCGTAACCCTCAAAAGCAATTCTGAGGCTCTGTGAACACCAGATACTTACTATACATTCCTACAGCACTTTTTGCCCTCAAAGCATTTGTTCACCAACACCACAGTGTGAAATGACACCTCCAGACCCTCAAATTTTCCATCATCCTTATTCTGTGAAAATGCTAATTAGGATTTTATACCCAAATGTCTGCAAGTTATCCTACCTGAAAGCTGATTTTTTTTTCTTACTCAAGACCTTGAGGACACCACCCTTTGGCTCTCTTCTCACAAAGCTTAAACCAAAAACTGGCCTAACTATCCTTTTCTATGTCCATTCTGTTAGGCAGCATCTTAGCTTTGTCTCTCCAAAACTCTGACTGTCCAAAACTTGTCACTCAAATGGCAAGGGGAGAAAAAAAAGAAATGTGGAAAAAACTTCCTTCCTTCCTTCCTTCCTGACATGCCCTAAGTCTCACATTTGATGTTTCTTTCCTCTTGGTCCTCACTTTTGTCCCTTTTGGAATCCAAGAAGAAGAGAATTTTCTGAAATGGGAGGAAACTTTAGGTTCTCAACCACACTAACAGAATTACAGTTGGGTGAAAAAGAAATAAACAGCTAAATCTGCTATTGTCACAATGCTTTATTTAATTAATCATTCTTTTATTCTTTTTAATAAAAAAATTCAATCCCCAAGTAAAATTACTTATTTCTGAGTTATTGAGAATTAACTATCTTTGAATAATATCAAAACAATATCAGAGAAAGAGAATTGGAAGCCTTGATCTTTCCACAGAAAATATGATCTAGAATATCACAACACTCCTGACTCTGGTATCCATTGCTTATATAGATTTTGTAGATTTAGAAATTTGGTTAAAGAAGACCAACTTATGACTGATTCTTGGAGAAAACCCAGTAATTTAATATATTGTTGCTGTAATGGTAGTGGTAGTAAAATATGTCTAAGATATATCCAATGCTCACATTAGCCATGAAAAAAAATCACTCAAAAAAAGACCCACAAGGGCGCTTGGGTGGCTCAGATGGTTAAGCGTCTGCCTTCGGCTCAGGTCATGATCCCAGGGTCCTCAGATCGAGTCCCGCATCGGGCTCCCTGCTCCGCGGAGAGCCTGCTTCTCCCTCTGCCCCTCTCTCTCTCTCTCTCTCTCTCTCTCTCTCTCTGGCTCTCATGAATAAATAAATAAAATCTTTAAAAAAAAAAAAGACCCACAAAATGTCTAGCCTTCACCAATGTAACTTTTGAGTGTCTTCCAGATAAAACGATTGCAAATTAAATTTAACATCCTATAGAACAGGGTTATTAAAGTTGTGTGATATCTACCAAAATTGATTTTTTGGTTCAAAGTTTATCTTGGCACTCCCAGAAATAGTTCGAATTAAAACTGTTTTTACTTTATGAGGATAAAATGAAATGATTTGTACATAGGAGAATGCTAGTTTTTCTACTCCTTAAATCAACAAATATTTTATATTTAACAAGAAAAAATAACCAATAATTTAAAAACAAGATTATTTCAATGTAGGTTTGAATTCTAGGTAATTTTTGGATGAGACACTTTCCTATGGGAATGTGCATGCAGTATAGGTCTAGTGAGAATTAAGACATTTATAGTAATTTATGCAATTATGATGAATATATAATAATTTCTGTACTTTGAAGAAACAATACAGAATTCTATGATGTGGTGATAACAGAGAAGGAAGGAATTATATTTACAACTTATTCAAACACGGCATCATAATTATAAATTAAAAAGAAAGTCTAGGGGCACCTGGGTGGTTCAGTCAGTTAAGTGTCTGACCCTTGATTTCTGCTCAGGTCATGATCTCAGGGTCATGGGATCCAGCCCCACCTCGGGCTTGGTGATCAGCATGGAGTCCGCTTATCCCTCTCCTCTGCTTCTCTCCCTCCCCCCCCACCACTCATGCTCTCTCTATCTCTAAAATAAAGAAAATCTTTAAAAACAAATAAATAAAAAGAAAGGCTTGACCATGTCCCTATTTTAACCCATTAGGAATTATATGATTTGTCAAAATACCACCGTTATTGACCTTCACTCTAGCATTAAAAATAGCACAGGCTCATCTAAGCATTATTAATGCCAAATAAAAAGGAGGTCTGCATTGTGTTCACCACTGCATCCTATAAACATACTCAAGGCAAAGAAAAGACCTTTATTTTATTGGTGATTGGTAATTATTTTTTATCTTTTTGTTTGCTTGTTTGGTAAATTAGATCTTAAAACATGGCACATCTTTACCCATTCAAATGTATTTTCCAGTAAGTATACATTTAATGTAAAAATTATTTCAATTGTTTTTAGTTTCCTTAAATTTTGCCTTTTTCTTTGAAGAACATGCAAGTCCCTCTTAGTATTAATCTGTTTAAAGGATTATCCTCCCACATATTTCCTAATAAAATCATCTGTAAGCTTCCTCCAGCTTCTCTCTTAACTAAAGCTGCATCTAAACTAACAAAATCGCTTAACTGAGTTGGCTGGTTGGAATACTTTGGTGTGTGTCTTTTGCAACCCAACCAATCAGTTTATCATTTATAGGTAGACGTTTAAGTAGAAATATGAAGCCTGTGCCTACACATATAAAAAGAAAAAGAGAATGGAGGCAACATGATTTTTATCCCAATAATGCAGGTAAAGTTATAAGGGAAATCCTGAGTTATTCAAATAGAAATCTCTTTTTATTTTATTTGTAAGAGACACCTAAAATTATGTTAGCATATCTTTAAGAAAGTTCCACGAGTATGGAAGATATGGAAGTAATGATTCCTATAGGGAGCTATTTTCCTCAACCATGCCTTTAAATCTAAAACGTGATGAGTTCACAGATTTTAAGACTATATATACAACCATCAAAGAAACAATATAACATGATGCCTTTCTAACACCTGCAATTTGAAACACAAAACATAGAAAAAAAATCTAATTCAGCCATTTTAAAGTACTTCTTACTGAAAATAGCAAATCAACTTTCTCCAGTTAAAACCTTGAACTTGATCAAACCAAATGGTTTGGGAAATAAAATATGCTTTAATGTTCTATTGGTTTTAAGTCAAAGCAAAAGGCATATATCAGGAATAAGAAAAAAACTCTGCACATTTAGGATTAAATGAACATTTTCAAATTTTGCACTGAATTAAAACAGATATAATATTTTCAAAGGACTTTAGATTTAAATTCATCATATCAGTTTGCTCCCAGCTTTACTTCTCTGCATATCTCTTCTTTCTTCCCCGTGAATGAGTTGGTTAGAAGAAAGCTGCATCCATTCTGATTAGCCAGCAGATAAGTAATATGAAAACTGATTTAAAGTCTCTACAACTAGAGATGTCAAAACAGATGTTACTTTCCTACAGGATGACAGCACTGGGTCTGAGATGTCAAACATAATTAAAAATTTTATTTTCAAATGTACTCCACAGTTTATACATACTGAAAGTATGTCTTACCTTTTGAACTTATAGAGTGATGTGCTCTGCAAAATGGGAGAGGCTTTATTTTAGACTCCATTTGGGAATGAAATCATTTCATCAATCGGTACTCAGAGGTTTCCTTCAGGATTTGGCATGAAAAGACTGGCATTTCATTAAAATGTGCTGACAACTGAAAGAGCGATGCTAGCAGGACTGATTTCTCTCACCTTCCTATCTATGACTATCAAGGTTTTCTCCCAGATTATCCAAATTAGAGAATAAATTAGGGTGTCTTTCTTTTTATGATGATATCACTCATTTCATTTTTTGAAAGAGTAGAGGGTCAGAAGTTTCATGTTACTCAGTCATATTTATTTATTATTTACTAAGTTTCTCCCAAAGTCCGTCCCTTAGCAACAGAAGTAATAAACGGCCAGGGGAGGGGGTATGCAGATGGGAAATGGTCCCTTTGTCTTTTTTATGGTATGCACTCAAAACAGATTGAAAGTTCAGAACTCACCATGTACTTCAGAGAATATCACCAAACTTGTGCCCTTATAGGGAAAATACCGAATTCAAAAAGCATGGCTACTCCAAAGAAGGTCCTCTGCCTCCACATCCCTAACATGTTATCTGAGGAGCCCTGACCCACCCACAACCACAACCAAACACTCTACATTCACCCTTGAAGTGTAATTGGTTATTCACGTGTGTACCTCCTCTACTACAGAATAAGTTTCCTGAGGGCAAGGAAAGTGTCATATTCATGTGCTTATCAACTACAGAGGATTCAGGATGCCTTGCACATAGGTGACTTTCAGTATGTTTTGAATCAATTTAGTTCGAGGTCAGAAACCCATACATAGAACACCTGTCTTCTAAAGACCAGGCAGTGCAGGGTAGTAGTTCAGAGCAGCAGACTGGGCACTCAGCTGCTTGATTTTGAATCTCAACCCCACAACTTACTAGCTATGTGAGTTTGGTTAACTTCTACCTCATCACTAAGCTTCTGTTTCTCCATATGTAGTATGGTTATTGTGAGGAATAGATGAGATGATATGTATATCATCAGAACAGTGCCTGGCACATGGATAAGCACTCAATAAATACAAGCTACCACTATTACCTTCCCTTAATGTGTCAGTGATGTGATAACCTAATCAAAGACTCATCACGGCAATGTTAGTGATTAGGAGTTAGTTACACTCCTGTGCCACCTTGGTATATGCATAAATGTTTGTTAACTTCAAAAGAACTCCAGGTAGTGGAATTTCAGGCAGTGATTACTGTGAGCTTAGGATTTTGGAGTTACCTGTTGGAAATCTGAGTGATGCCGCAACCTTCAGCATTCTGGATTACAGAGGTTTGCTAGTGTTTGCAAGGGTTTCAGGGAAATTTTCTTATTAAGATTTCTCGAGAATTTCCTTCTCAAAAACTGACCCCAGAAATGTTCATTTCATACTAGCTCCTACAGAACCTTTGCTCATTCTCTAGACATGCACACTGGTGCTTCCTCTAAAACTAATTATTCCCACAAGATTTAGGGTGTTTCTAAGTAGTAAACTAGATTCCAACTAGTCTTTTTCTTGATTTTAAAGAAATAACCCTTTTGGAGTCCACTGTTAAATATGTCTGCTGCTGGTTTTTGATGCTCCTTAGTTCATTAAGGGAGTTTCCTTCTATTCTTAGGTCACTAAGAGCATTTATTAGAAGTAGACACTGAATCTTACCAAGTGCTTTTTGGGAAGAGCTGTCAAATTAATCATGCTTTCACCTCTTATTAGAGTAAATTGCGGTAGTAGACTTCCTAATAGCCAGCCACACATGCATTCATGGCATGAAGGGATCTTGGTAATGGTGTATATTCCAATAAGCTACTGCATTCTATTTCATAATACCTTAAGATTTGTTTTACATTGATATTCCCAAGTGAAACTGGAATTGGGCATAGTTTTCTTTTTTTGGATTATCATAGTCAAATATAAGTACCAATATTATGATGATTTTTAAAAACAGGTCAGAAGGTTTCCTCATTCTCCAATACTTGCAAAAGACTTATTATCAGGGCTATCTTTTCTCTGAAGATTTAAAATAAATAAGTCACCCATAAAATCATCTCAGTCCATTATTTCTGAGGTACAGTTTTAGACAATGTTCCCAACTGTCTATGCTTATTGATATATTTGTCAATTCTGTCTTTTCTTGAACCAACTTGGTATTTTTATTTTTCCATTTCTTTGTATATTTTTCCTTAACATTTTCAAAGTTATTATTATACAATTGAAAAATTTATTTTATAAATCTTATCATTTCTTCTTTATCTATAGTTATTTTTCCTTACTCATTTTCTACATATGTGTATTTGAGTTTTCTTTTAAACTCTAATGTTGATTAATCTAGTGAATTGATCATTTATCACATTCCATATTTTAGACCAGATCTGTGCCTAGTTTATTAATATTAATTTTTTATCGATCTTACTTTTTTCTACCTAATAAAAAAATCTGCGTCCCTTTTTACTTAATATTTTCTCCTCCTTTCTTTTTACTTAATATTTTCTCCTACTTTCCTTAGTTTTAATTCATTGATTTCTGCACTCATCTTTGACTCTTCCCTACTGCTTTCCTTAGATTTATTTTGTTCTTTTTTAACTTCTGAAATTGGATGCTTAATTCATTGTTTTCACTCCTTTTTTATATATTGAAGATGTCAAAAGCTATAAATATTCCCTCTGAGTGCAGCTTTGTAGAAATCTCATATGTTATGATAAACAGTGCTTTCATTCTCATTGATTTCTAGATAGTCAAAATTTATATTTAGTTTTTCTTATTAAGAATTGTTTGGGAGAAGTTTTAAAACTTTTATATCTATTTCTTTTCTAAATGTTTGAAATGTTTATTTTTCTAAATATTATTTACCCTTTTAAATATTTAAAAATAATTTTCATTGTTTATTCCTTTTTTTGTCATGGACCTCTAATTCTTATTCCATTGTGATCAGAAGACAGTGTTGCACTCCTTCCAATCTAAAATATTTATTAAGGTTCTCTTTTTCTTAAAAATTTTATTTATTTATTTATTAGAGAGAGCACGCACATGCTCATCAGCAAGCAGAGGGAGGAGTAGAGGGGGAGGAAAGGGAGAGAATCTCCAGCAGACTCTGCACTGGGCATGGAGCCTGATGCAGGGCTCAATCCCACAACCCTGAGGTCACGACCTAAGCCGAAACCAAGAGTCAGATGCTGAACTGACTGAGCCACCCAGGCACCCCTATTCAGGTTTTCCTTATAGCCTAATATATGCTCATTTTTGTAAATGTTTCATAGCCTGTAAAACTAGTTGGTTTCTGTTTAAAGGGCACTAAGTATGGTATTTTTTATTAATTAATATATTTATAGTAATTGTTCAAATCATTTTGTCTATTTTTTAAATCTTGTTCTGTGAAGCCCAAGTTACTAACGTTAATATAGTTCTCTACGAACAAGAATTCAATTGTTGTCATTATTTAAACAAATGCTTTAAAGATAAAGACAAAAACATTAACTATATGCTAACAAAAATGGTGAGAAAAAAAGAAAACAAATATAGATGTTTGCTAATTTCTCATTTTTTATAAGAGGGTGGTCAATAAACGCCATTTCATTTCTCAAGCTGTAAAATAAGAATATTTAAATTAATGGAGATAATTACTAGTAGACCTAAAAATATGCCTCAGTATGTATTTTCAAGTTACTGAGATGTGATGGAAGAGTTCAGAGGGGGCACAAAGGAAACAGATATTATATATCAACAGAAAGGAAAGAGAACACAGCAAAAAAAAACAAAAATAGGATCATACATAAATAAACACCGATACAAGAGAATTAAGTCAAAACATCTATCATAGAAATGAAGGTAAGAAAGATAAAAACCACTTTTTAAAAGAAATTGACTCCTGAATTGAAAGAGGTAAGAGAAACAAGTTCCAACCATATACTGATACAAGATGATATAGAACAAATGTAATTCATAGCTTGAATATACAAGAGTAGGTAAGGGAAAATCAGAAGTACATAAACAAAAAGAGAACAAGTACAGCAATACCAATGTTGGGCAAAATAAACATACAGAACATTAAACAAAACAGAGTTATTCTTTTTTTTGATGGTTTCCTTGTTCAGGTAAGTTTCTTAGAACACATGAGTGATATATTTTAGGATTCCTTGCATATTTTAGATTACCTTCACACATGAGTGAAAACATGGCTGCTGTGAAATATTGGGGTCATATCAGCTTACTCATAGGACTCTTTATGTATTGCTTGATTGACTACTGATATTTAATGTCCCCAAGAGAATATTGAAGCCAGTTTGATTTATTTTTTTTCCTAACACTTTTAACTAACATGTATCTTCTGCTTGAATACTGTTACAGCATAATTTTGTTGCTGATTAATATCATATGCCTAGCATACATTACTGCCATTAATTCTAAGTACAACTCTATGATATTGAGGTTTACTTCAACCCATTCAAAGTGATCAGCTCCTAGTCTTAGTGATAGGAAGGAAGTATATACCTATACAGCACTTTCTTAGACAAATTCCAAGAAATTTGCTAAAACTCCGCTGCACTGATATAAAGATCTTCTTGATACGGCATTTTATCAGAGTTCATAATATCAAGCTTATCTCAATATAGCAAGGTAAGACTTAGGACATACCATCCCAAAAACAAGTTCTTATCTTCCAATTAATTCTTCCACAAGATTCTCCTCACCCTTTTAAATATTATGATGTATCCAAACATACAGAAAATTACAGTATAACATAACAAATACCCATGTAACCACAATCCAGGACTAACAATATGCTAAAACATCATGCTATCTTTGCTTTAGATCTTTTTTAAATTATCATTAAGAAACTAATCATTTCAGACTTTAAGTCCCTTATTCACCTCCCTGGTCTAATTCTGCTCCCTCTTTATTCAGAGACAACCACCATACAGCTCATCTGGATTTCTACACTTTATTACATATGTTTATATGCATATTAAGTTTGCATTGTCAGATTTTTATTAATATATATAGTCTCATGCTGCACTTTGTATATACAACATTTTATTTTGGAAATCTATCACTTTTTAAACATTTGAACACAATAGAAAAACTAATCTTTGAGTACTTGAAAAGAATGTGGGTTCTCTATTTTTATGGTCAGGAACTATATGCATCAGGTCTCACACATATCTCATATCTATTAGATTAAACTTGTTAACTGAATTGTTCAAACCTGAATCTGTGAAAACATTTTGTCTGTGTGATTTGTTGGTTACTAAAAAAGGCATATGCAAATCTCCTGCCATAACTATGGATTAGTCAAATTCTCTTTATAACTCTGTCCATTTTTGCTTTAAATATTATTTCTACAAAATTTTTTTCTTCTGATGAGAATTTTTAAGACATACCCTTAATACATAGCAACTTTCAAATACAGAATACAGTATTGTTAATTATAGTCACCATACTGTATATTACATCCCCAGGACTTATTTATCTGATGACTGGAAGTTTGTACTTTTTCTCTACCTTCACCCTTTAAATATTTAATATTTAGATAGGCTTTAAATATTGTAAGGTCATGATACATAAAACTTAAGTTTTATTGCTTCTTGGTGGAACATTCCTTTTTTCTCAATGTTGCATCTCTTTTCATCCGTAGTAATGTTTTGCATGTTAAATATTTTTTGTTTATTAATCAACAAGCATTTATTTGACTGGTATTTTCTAGTACATTTTTTCCAAAAATGTATTTTACCTGAGTCATGATATAATATTTTGTGTTTAGTTATAAATGAACTATATCTACATAGTGTTTTTTTGACCAATTTGAGTCTCTTTTACATATGTGAATTTAATATATTTATTTTTATAATGACCCAGATCACTGGGGCACTCCCAGTCTCTAAGTAGTCTTTCTAGCCTCAGTTTCAAGGACTAGACAACACTTGATGTTTGCCAGCTTTATGTAAGAAGCTCAGTTCCAGCTCCCTACCACACACAGGGCCTAGATTTCAGCTCTGATTTGAGTCCAGGTCTTGGAACCTTAGCAGCTGTAGCACATGATCAGTTCTAAAGTCATTCAGCTTCGCTTCCCTCACTTGCAACTATGGCTTTATAATCTTTATTTCTAGTTCCTAGAGCCTTCATGTGTGTTGAACACAGTTCTGCAAGTTACTGCTTAGGCTAAATGCAGGAGTGGAGAGAGGCACGACATCATCTAACAGGAATCAGCCCTGAAATCATCCTTCTAAATCTACTATTCTCACTCCTCAAGTAACTGCACATATCTTCAATTGCTAACTTTACATTTCCTGAAATGGGGGTGCAGGAAGAAGAGGTATCCAGGAAAGACATCATTATAAATATGACTTAAAAAATTAAATTGGATCTATATTCCTTGGACTCCTCTAAAGCTATTCCCTTCCCTTCCCTCCACTACCATTCCAACTCCCTAAACCAGTCTAGATATGGTTCCTCTGATGACAGGAATTAGGCCTTGAGGGTTTTTTTAAAAGACTTTTGATTGGGTTTATTAAACTATGATTTAAAAAAAATGTAACCTCGTGTACAAGACATTTTGTGACGTGTTAAGAATAAGGAGGTGCATCACACAGCTCAGGTGAGACTTACAGAAACTACATTCCATAATTCTGATTAAATATGATCGTGGATTTTGATTCATCAGGCAAGGCAAAAAGGTTAATTATATAGACTATGTAATCAGCATATAGCGGCATGTTTATCAATTCAGATTTTATCTGCTGTATATAATTTTAAGAAGGAAAAAAGATTGACTTATTAAAGAGTGGGCTGAATTTATCACTTTGGGCCCCTATACTATCTTGTTAAATACAGGCTCCTCTCCTCAAAAATAATCTCAATTTGTCCTGGCTTAACAGATTATAGTGAATATACTCTTTCTTGTGCTGTTTGAGAATTCTCCCATTTAGGGGGTGAAAAATACATTAGGGCAGTGATTGCAAACTAGAACCACTTGAGAAGCTTTTAAAAAATCCCATTGTTCAGGCCACACTCTACACTGTCAAATCAAAATTCCTAAAACTGGAGTCACAGCATAAAGCATTCTTTAAAATTCCCTCAGGTGATTCAAAAGGGTAACGAAGGTTGAGAACCACTGAAGTTGAGCCTCTGCCTCTACTACCATCCTTCACAATGTTCACACAGGTTATTGATATTGATCAGATACGAGTCAATCACTCAACTGACTAAAAAGCACATGCAGACATAATTTTTTAGTTATTAAAAATACTTTGTTAAATGTCTGTGCAATAAATGTTAGCTCAAATCTGCTCTAAGTAATTTGAAGAGGCAACTAAATATGTTTGTACATATATATATGCACATATATACATTATATAATATGTATAGATTATGTATATATAATTCAATTCAAATATACAGGTACTATTTAACAGTTCAATTCAATACTGTAAACATGATAAACCATAATTTGTTAATACAACTTCCAGGAAAATAGAACTTTGGATGTTTCGATTAAATTTCTCCTTTACCGTGTAGACTCACTTTTATGCATTTTTAATATTTTTAATAAGGACATATGCCTTGGATAAAGGATTTTGATATCAAAAGAAATATATATACTAGCACTGAAATACACACAGTAAAACCTTTTTAAACCCGCCTCAGAGAACAAGACCAGTATGCAACAGGCAGATGTTCCTTTAAATATAGCTCTGTGGTTCAGGACATCCCTAAAATCCTTGGATCTACTTGCAAAAGATGTAAAGTGTGTATTTGCATGGAGTTACCCACAAATGTGCATTTTTGTTGGGAGAAGAATTGTGGCTTTGGTGAGGCGCCTCTAAGCAGTAAGGGGAATCTACTCTCAGTTAAGGATGGAATGTCATTCAGCAATTGCAGTTGTTACACATTACAGGATGGCATTTGACACAGCATATCTCCATCTCTGCAGAGACAGTTGAGGATAGTGAACTAGATGTGGACTCTGACAACTTGGATTTGAGTTTCACCTCTGCAACTTACTTGCTCAGTAAATATAGCTTTCCAAATTTCAGGTTTCTGGTCTATAAAATGGTAATTATAATAATCTGTCCTACCTACCTAAATAGGATTGTTAAAAAGTTTAATATCAAACAATTATTTATAAATTCCAAACTTTAATTCAAAGACAAGAAAAGATTTAGCATAAAAAGCAAGCCCTGTTTTTAGTAGACTCCTAGGTTCCAGGCCAACCTTCCTGAACTCCTATTTAAGCACAAAGAAAAGATGTTCAAGCAAGATACTGAAATAATTGTCCATTCATGATCTAAGTGAGTTTTGGAGAATAAAATTGACATATGTTTGGGATCTCCTTGATAGGGTATGACACACAGATGTGTGTGTTTGCGGGTATCCTCCCCTCTTTAAAAGAACAATTTCAGTCCAGTGAGATCTTGGTACAGTGGTGATTAACAAGGAATAACAGGAAACAAACCAAGGAGCAGAGAAAGAGAAACACACCCTCTGAATCTTTTTGGTGACATCTCCAAAAGAAACATGTAGTAACTGAGAGCATCTATTCAGGAACACTCACAAGATTCTTTCTGGGGATGTACAAAAACAGCTGAAGACATTTTAAGTGTATATATGGAGTGGTGGTGAAGTTTATACTACCCTACCAGGAAATAAGGAGGGAGCAAGAAACCCTTGCTACATCTGAGATTATCACTGAAGAAACAACAATGTTATAATGCACTCTTCTCTATTTTTCTTCAATTTCCTATCATGTGCTAATTTTTATTTTTAAAAATTCCAAATAAATTCAATTGCTTATATACTTCTGCTATTTACAGTTTAACCAATTAAATAATTACTGCATTTTCATGTACAATGAAGTTTATATCCCTGGGCAGATTATGCATGTTATATCTGCCTGATATGTCCTTCTTATAAGAATATTTCTAAAATCTCTTTCCCACTTCCTCCTTGCCCTTCCCTCTTCCACCCCCCTCCACACACACACACACCTGAATAAAGCATTAAAAGGCTTAAAGATTGATTTTACATTTCCTGGATTAGAGCAGGATTTGTTCATTGCCATACTTTAAACAGCATCTCTTTCTAATATTCCCTAAAAGTCATAAGGTTGAATGAGGTTTACCCCTTACTCCTTATTTTTAAAATTGGTTTGTGCTTTTCTTTCAGGAAAAGATTTTATTTAACATGATTATTATCAATGTTATAGGTATTTTTTTCCTAATGTTTGATAACAAGAGATTTCCTGTTTGTGGATGCTTTTATAAGATTTTGATCAAAACACTGTAGTACACATGTATACAGCAATCAAAAATGTTGTCAAGGACAAATGAATATGACTTGAAATCTTAGCATTATCTTTAAACCCATTTTCTCCTTCCTCTACTTCTAATCATTCATCAAGCATTTGTTTCCTTCTTGATCTCTCGCCTGCCTCATTCTGTGTGCACACAAACCACAATGCTCCAAACTTGTCTGCCTTGCACTTACACTGCATCCTCTGTGATGGACATCTCCCCTTTGCCCAGTGAGCAGTGTCACAATTCAAAGCAAGTTTAAACATTATGTCTTTTATGAAGGTTTCCTGAATTACCATCTTCACTATCAGGTAAAATTAATGGCTTTTATCTATGCTTCTTTGTAACTACCTGAAATCAATCCTCTTCTCATGTAAAGACAAAAACCACATGAATTCCATAAAACATCATTATAACCAGACTAGAACATGTTCATCTTCAGTGCCAACCAATAATTTGATACTCACCCAAACTCCTATTATTTAATATTTATTTTAAAATAACAGGAAATTAATTTTCCATTAATAAAAATTGAATATACTTTTATGTCCAAAATAAAAATTTATGTCATATGCACATATAATTTGAACTCAAACGGAATTGGAATTGTTTTTTACTTAGCCTTCTCATCACTTATAATTGAATAGCAATGGCGTCATGTTCACTAAGGATAGAGGTTATATATAGATATAATAAAAAGCCTTGTCCAAAATATCTTATTCAAGTTTTTGTTCTGACTTTCATTCTGTTTCATCAAAGTACTTTCTGATGAGTCTGTTTTTAATAGTTGCATGTCCAGATAACATCACCAAAGAATGTAAATAATTAATTCATTATCAATAGGATAGACAGTCTTAATTTTAAATATGTAAAAAACTATATATGTCATTATTTTCAAGATCCCTGATCATCAAACATTTAGATATTCACAATAAAACATATTTCATACTTTATATATTGTTAACAGTTTAGGTTTTCATTAAAGAAGTTTTCAGTATAAAATTCAATGGTATAAATATAGAAATGAAGTTATTCTAAGATAGCTAGATCTTAAAAACTGCCTTTGAGAAATCAGAGTTTTTCTAATTGAATTTAACCTGAAGTGCTGATAATCAACTTAATAAAAATCTAACTGTATTCAGAAAGGTCCTTCTATTCTGAAAGGTTTCTTACTTCACACTCCCTTGATGACCCTGGTCTGCTCCATCTCTACCATAAATCTTGCACTTAAATAACCTTGTGACAAGGTGATGAAGCTAAATGGCACACTGGAACAGGGGAGGGAGAGGGTTCAGCAAACTTCTGTATCTTCCTAGTTCTTGCTTCCTTTTGTTCAATCATTTAATCATCAGATATTTGGCCAGGCAGCATATTTCTTAGCCTGGTATTTTCAAACTTGCTACCATTGCTTTATTTTCCCCAATTTAAACAAAAATGAATGTAATGTTTATTAATGTTACATATGTAGTATCCACAGACCTTCAAAATATAGATATCTCTCTCTATGATAAGTCCATCATTTTGATAGTTAATAGTTAAAGTTCTTAGTGGCAAGGCCAGCCACATATGTGGCACAGATCCTAAAACGCCAGAAGAACTAATGCAAAGGAAAACTACCTAAAGTTCAAAAGTGCAAGTCATAGAATTCTCCAATATGCCTTAAAGCTTATCTAATACAATTCTATAGGATATTTTGAAGGCATGTGGTGGGCAGCATTTCTTATTAGAGTTTGACAAGGAAAACAAGGGAGTGGTTGAAACATGCAGTTTTGGAAAAGGAGATTCTAAAACTACCAAGTACTTTATTTTTAATCACATAGCATTTTTTAAAATACCAAAGTAACACTGGAGTAAGACATAAAATGTCTGTTTATTGATAGAGATTTTCCATTGATTTTAAAGTTTAATTATTTCAGTGATCTGGTTTAGACTCAATAATTTTCATAGATGAAGAGACCAAGGCTCAGCTAAGATCCTATCCCTCCTAAGTGATACAAGAGCCACATACAGAACAGCTGAGCACCTAGGCACCAAGAACTACCTAGAGATTTCTGAGGAATGAATATGCCTCTTCACCTCTCAAAAATCCTGTTGAACAGCTAAAATAAATATGAAATTACAGATTATACACCATGGCTCCAAAGCACATACATTGTTGGTGTGCTCCAAAAACTGGAAGCAGAGCCAAAATTAGAACCCAGATTTCATAAACCTTTGACCAATACTTTCTGCTGTAATATAATTTTCCAATATAAGAGGAAAAACATGTACTGCTTCAGCCTTTATACTAGAAGATAACAATAATTCTTTGAGGTAAAAATAAATGATCATTTCCCATTTTACAGGTAACAAAATGTAATCTCATGAATGGATAAACAAAATGTGGTATTTACATACAATGGAACATTATTCATTATGCAGCCTTAAAAAGGAAAGAATCCTGTCACATACTACAACATGGTGAACCTTGAGGACATTACGCTAAGTGAAATAATCCAATCAAAAAAAGCCAAACACTGGATAATTCCACTTATATGAGGTATCTAAATTAGTCAAATTTATATAAACAGGAAGTAGAATGGTGATTACTAGGGGCTGGAGAGACAGAGAAATGAGGAACTGTTGTATAATCGGTATAGAGTTTCAGATTTACAAGATGAGAAAATTCTGGATATTTGTTCCACAATAATGTGAATGTACATAACAACACTAAACTGTACACTTAAAAAATGGTTAAGGTGGTAAATTTTATGTTTTTTATCACAGTAAAAATAAATGCAATATCGATGACATATAAAACTGGTTAATAACTGGCAGTCAAGACTTGGATTGTGATTCAAAATCTTGTATTCTTTACCCCGGATTCCCCCGTGCCAACTATTTCCCCAATAATCTCTGCATGGCTGACCCTATAGCCTACATGACTGCAAACCTGTGGCAACCATGCATCAGCATTCCTGTGCAGGACAATCAGGAATGAGCACAGACAGGCCCTTGTAGAACAAAACCTGAGGAAGCAAAACTTCCATCTTGCCACACTTGGAACCCAATGTTCCAAGGAAAAACCTTAAAACTATCTTTTATTAACATTGCAAATAAGTGATCAGTATGGTGTGATCACAAAAATAGGCCATTGGTCCACTGACTTGACCATTTTATTCCCTTTTATAATGGCTACTTGCTGTCGTGGAGAAATAGCCATTGAAAGATAATGCTTGTTAGGCCCACAGCCATCTCCAGGAAATGAGGCCTGAGGACATGCTTTATTCCTGTGGTGAGAAAAAGTTAATTCTAACAGCCCTACACTCAAACCAACATTTTATCTGTTGGCATGTTTACAAGGAAAGTTGGAAATCAAATAAAGGATAATTGCTCATTCTCAACAGGATGTGGCAACTTTCATCTACGATCCTTTATTTTCAGGTTTTGGCGAGGCTTCCCAAATGAGCTAAATGAGGAATGATTCTGATGGAGGAATGATGTTAAGGCCTTAGTCTGTGTTCTTCCCAGATGCTAGATTAATTGCTATAATATAAACCCACAGCACAATGTGTTCTCCACTGATTTCATCCACTTATCTATGGGTCTGTCTGTGATGATTTCCACTAATAGCCAAACAGTGCCCTGAATAACTCACTGAGTTGTGCAAGATTGGCCCAAATTTGAATAAAGTTTGTATCTGGTAAAGTTAAAATTTAAACTATTAGAATCATTCCAATAAATGCTGATGATTTTCTCCATTAGACAGTCAGAAGACACCACTGCTTAATCTTTCTTGAGTGCTTAGTAACCTCACTTTTGTTACCAGGATTTGTCTTTGGGATCCACAGGTTTTCTAATAAGGGAGTAGTTCATGGCATACCCTTCATGAGGACACAAAGTATTGCTACACTGTGTTTTTCATTTTCTTTTAAAGAAATTCCATTTATGATATCCAACTTCCCTTAGAAATTTTGCTTCAGTCCAGGAGGCTGAGCTAAAGGGAAACTTCTGTGGCATTCCTCAGCTACATTCAAAATCAGCTTTCTTGGGGTGTCTGGGTGGCTCAGTCATTAAGCTTCTGCCTTTGGCTCAGGTCATGATCCCAGGGTCCTGGGATCTAGCCCCGCATTGGACTCCCTGCTCAGCGGGAAGCCTGCTTCTCCCTCTCCCACTCCCCCTGCTTGTGTTCCTTCTCTTGCTTTGTCTCTGTCAAATAAGTAAATAAAATCTTCAAAAAAAAACAAAAAACAAAAAGGGGCACATGGGTGGCTCAGTCGGCTCAGGTCATGATCCCGGCATCCTGGAATTGAGCCCTGCATCAGGCTCCGTGCTCAACGGGGAACCTGCTTCTCCCTCTCCCTCTGCCTGCCTGTCTGCCTACTTGTGATCTCTCTCTGTCAAATAAATGGATAGAATCTAAAAAAACAACAACAAAGAACAAAAACAAACAAAAAATTTCAGCTTTCTTTTCCAATATTGACCCCTTGGCCCCTTATCTTTGGATCAAACAAGTGAGCTAAAATTCTTTTTAAAAATGAATCTCTTCCTTTTAAGAAATTCAATTCCGCAAATAAATACAACAATGCCACCCTGAGAGGTCCCTGCATACAAACACAAGACTTCTTTCTGAAAGCCTTCTACATAGGTATGCATGGGAGCACTGGGAGGCTAATGAGTTAAGACAAAGGAATCTAACAGCAGAAATTAGAATGTATCAAAAAGGAAAAAGACTGGAGGCAGGGAAGTAAGTTAGTAGGTCATAGTAATAGCTCAAGAAAATGAAGACTTGAATTAAAAGAGTGACGATGGGAATGGAGAAAAATAGATGGATGAATGGACAGTCATAGAGATAAAATTGGCAGGCCTTGCCAAACTAGTAAATGTGAAATACAAAGAGTAGGAGGAATTTTATCAGAGAACTCTTCCTAAAGTGGAAGTAAGATCATATTCCTCACCAGCTACATCCCTGCAACACCTTCACAAAATACCTAGAGTCTCAACTGTATTTATTGACTTAAAAGGCTTAATATAATCTGGCCCCTGCCAACTTCTTCAATTTCACTGCTCTCCAACTTCATTGTTCTCCAATTTTTTTTTTTTTTATAGCTCCAGCATTACTGGATTTTCTTTCCCATCTCAGTTTTTATGCACTTCCTAGTCGTTTCTGCTCAGAATTCTTCCCCCAGACTTGCATGGCCATCATTTTCTCTCCACTGAGATCCCAACTGAGATCTCCCTCCACCTCCTCAGAGAAGTAATCACTGCTCCCCAGCAGCAATAACACATCCAGGCCTCAATAGTCACTCTACATCACCATATTTGTCCTCTCTAGAGTACCTATCAGTACCTGAAACTATCTTGTTTTTGACATGATTATTGTCTCTCTCTCTCCCTAGTGGAATGTCAGTTCCCTTGGGACAGGAATCCTTTTTATCACCAATGCCTACCATGTGATAGGCTCTCAAAGAATACTTATTGATCAACTGATATACATACACATACACACATACATATACATTTACATATGCGTATATGTGCATGTGCACACATGCCATATTTATAGATATACTCTATGGTAAAAAGTTATGGCTTGAAATTAAAACTATCAGACTCAGATAGCTTGTTTCTTCCAATTGAGATTCCGATGCTGATGTAAGAAGTATTAATTTATAAGTCTAATAATATAATCATTACATATTGAACTCTACAAAAGCTAAAAATACTTTTGATAGAGGAGAATATGATTGAGATAAATACTCATCTAGAAATAAATTTCTAAAGCACAGCATCTAAAGAGAAGGAAGCTGAATCTCAATTATAGCCCAAGAATTTATAAATCAAAAGTCATATTTTGGAGTCATTGAAAGAAGGGAGCCAGAATGCTCAAACCACCTATAATTATATTATTTTGCTGTATTATTAGGAAATAAAACTACTTTCTCTAGTAAGAGTGGTACATATATTTCAGATAAAACTACTTTTTGCAGAGGACCTTATTACCTCAACTAGCTCTGATGGAGTCTATTTTAGGAGGCAGAGGAAAGAACCTTCAGGTTCTATATGCCAAGCCATGCTTCCTTATATATATACATCACAGGGCTATCAAAAGGGTTAAATGAGTTAATGTTATTTTATATCAACTTTACCTACTTTCCATTTTCATATCATTTCTGATTTGAAGGTTCATTGAGGTTCCAACACGGATCACTCTGAGTTCTGCATATCATCAGCAGAGTTCCAGTGACCTCAATGATTACTTTGTATTAAAAGCAGCATTGGATGTGCTGGGGACATGGGGTAATTGATCATGACTGAACAAAATGAGTGCTACACACTACCCACATTTTCTTCCTAATTTAAAACTTAATCATTTGAAAACAATTATATCACTTGGGGAAAAAAAGGGCTCTTCTTCAAGGAAAATGTATTCCATCAAAAATGGACTCCAGGCAGGGACTCCTGGGTGGCTCAGTTGGTTAAGGGTCTGCCTTCTGCTCAGATCAGGAGCCCAGCGTCCTGGGATCAAGTCCCGCATCAGGCTCCTTGCTCAGCAAGGAGCCTGCTTCTCCCTCTTCCTGCCACTCCCCATGCTTGCGCTCTCTCTCTCTCTGACAAATAAATAAATAAAATCTTAAAAAAAAAAATGGACTCCAGGCAATATAGCACAATTACTCATCAGATCTATAGATCTCACAACTAGGACCACACTTCCCAATGCTGCTGAAATGGGATGGCCACATCACAACAGTGACCAATCCTGTTACCTGCCCTTACCTTGCATCCTTGCCTGCAGGGCTTTCTCAGTGTTCTTTGAATTACTGAGGCTGTGGCAGCAATGGCATGAACAACATTAAATAGAGGAATGGTCCCTGTCTTCAGCGAGACTTCAATGAAAATAAGCCTCCTGAACTCTTTTTGATGGCACTTTCTATTTCAGCTCCAGAAAATATACACTACCCGGGGAAATATAACATATAATGAAACAACTTGAAGACAAGGTAGATTATTCCAGTGATGTAGCAATAACTTCAAATGAGCAAAAGATACAAGATTATTAAAGAAGCTTTTTTCAAAGAGTCACAGAAGTAACCACTTTGAGTATTTGATAATTATTTGAACCAAAATTCAATTCCATCATGGACCAGAAACACCATTTCATTAAAATAATATTACATGTGATGCTTTTGTGTAAGTTGTTAGTTTATCACATATCGAAAGTAAATATTACAGGTGATGCTTTTGCATAAACTGTTAGTTTATCACATATCAAAAGTAAAGCAGGAAAGTTAAAATTGTTTACAAAACAAAAATAAAATATTTCCTTTGTAAAATCTTTGCAGAGACAGGCATTTTATTCAAAAATATATTATTTCAAGTAAATTATTACAAAAGCAATTTATTTTTTAGGACAAAGAATTGTGGGAACGATAAAATAATTTAATACTTCTAAATTATTAGTGCCACTATCCTAATGTTATCTTCCACATGAATGTATATTTACATAATTTACATAATTCACATTTTCAGTATTATTATATTTCATCTAACATTACTCAAACATTTTCAATAGTTTTATATAATCTTCGCAATTTTCACAGCTCCATGCTATGTCATCTTTCCTCAAGCTTTTCTTTTCAAATATGTTACCCTTTTCTAATATGGTTTTGAAATATAGATCATATTCTTTTTTTATGTTTTAGAATGAACCTAAATATTTTAATATCATTCATATTAATATAACATACCTGGAGATATTACTTGTATAATTATTAATTCATAACCACATAATCAAGCACAAAATTTATTTTTATTCCCTTTATTTAAATAAACAATTCAATTGGGAACTCCCTGCCTTTCTGAAACTCATTTTCCCATTCCAAGCTCACTACTTTGTAATAAGTAGTAAGGTTTAGTATTTGCATAATAAACTTTTTACCTTTTATGTTCTGCTTTTGTTTAACAGATAAGTGAATGAGAAATAATTCATTTCATTTACTATGGTCATGTCAGTAAACATTAACCCATACACACATACACCCTTTATCATGTTATCTCTAAAATGATGGTTCTTTTCTTTTGTAATCTTAAGACCACATTCCAACAACCTCTCTAATCAAGTTTTCTTTTTCTCTTCTCCACATACCCAGCTACCTCTCCTCAATTTCATTTTTCTTCTGGAATTCTAAGATTTCCTTTAGTAATAGCTACAAAAAAAAAGATATTTATGTAGTATTTTGAAAGTTTTTAAGTCATAGTATCTGTCTCAGTAGTCCTCACCTGTGAATGATAACACAGCTGAAGAGCTTTATTAGAATATACTCTTGGGGCTCCTGAGTGGCTCAGTTGGTTAAGCATCTGACTCTTGGTTTCAGCTCAGGTCATGATCTCAGGGTCATGAGATAGAGCCCCACATCAGGCTCCCAGGTCCACAAGGAGTCTGCTTGAGATTCTCTCCTTCTTCCTCTCCCTTACCCTCTGGACCTCCCCCGACTCACACACTTCCTTCTCCCCCCGTCTCTCTAAAATAAATAAAATCTTTAAAAAAAAAAAAAGAATACATTTTTTCTTTAAATGTTTTACAGTTATTCCATTTTCGCTTTTACTGATCCGTGCAAAGAAGAAATCCAACATTTTACTGACTATTGTTCCTATGATGATCATTTGTTTTTTTCTGCATAAAAGCTTAACTGATGATTTCATATTTTAAGTTTAGTGACATTTAAAGAATATACATTGCTGGTGAGATAGTTATGTACTTGTTTTCTTAAGGATCCATGTTTAGACAATCTCATAAGCTTAGCCCAGCTACCCAGAAGAAATTAACTGATGAGCACAGATACCTACAAAAAGTGGCAGGGCTTTTATTAGGAACTAAGCTCTGGTTCTCTGTGTCAGTGAATGTATTTTCTCAAATACTTTGTATGGTTTGATTGTTTCTTTTATTCCCAACTTTTGCTCCATATCTTCCCAGCTTTTGTGAAATCAAGGAAATACCCTTAGAGGTAGAGGTCTACAGCTTTCTTTTTCTTAATCATGGAGAAGACAAAGGCAAGGGTGAGACATTCGGTTACACATCAGGGAGAAAAGACCCAGCTGCTAAAAAAGACCATCGATTAAACCATCCACAAATGAACAGACCAGTTTCTGCCAGACACATTGTCATAGGCAGAAATGCTTTCTTCGCTGCCAACGTGGCTTCTGTCGATTTTTTTCCTCTACTAGAGAAGAAGCTAGAATAGAGGGGCTGCTTAAAAGGTTGGTATGGTATGGTCACTAAAGCCACCTAAAATAGTCTTAAAAATTCATACATATGTCATCTCTTTTCTTCACAGAGAAAGTCTGAGTCAAGCACAGAGAAATTTCTGAAAAAGAGAAGACTACTACTTTTCAGTAGTGTAAGAAACCATAGCACTGCCTATTTCTGTCATCAAACAGATTAGAGGAAAAATTGAGCAAGAGGTCTCATGAGGTAATTGAGACATTTCTCTATAACTCAGATGACAAATTTTCAGTGTGACCTATAACGCTTTTCTGGAAGTCTTCTGAATTCCCTGAATACAAACCATGTTACAATCTAAATACAATGCACTTTGCCAAAGTTCCCAGAACTATAAGTTTTCAAGAAGAAACTGCAGGATCTCAGATGGATTTCCTTTTTAGTTCATCTAACCTCCTCTAACCAGCATAAGTTTTAACAACAATAACATGGATAGATCAAGCCAAAACATTTATTAGACCAAGTCACTTAGATATGTGTATTTCCCATATACTCAGTAGCAACTGAAGGTATCACTGAAGCAGAAAAAAAGATTAAAACATCATTCTAACTTTGGTTGAACCCAGTTTGGGGGTGAAAACTGTGACTGGAAGAGAGGAATAAAAGGAAGCTGGGGGGACCTGGACCTGAAGGAACTGGGGAGAGAAAGGAGGTCCAGTAAAGGAAAGGGACCTTTGGCCCCAAGACCCAGAGGGTAAGTGAAAGCTCAGTACTTGAAGGTGCTTGAGGGTGAATTTGCGAATTATTGTCTGAGAACCACTCATTGTCCAACAGTCCTGAATACTTTTAAGTGTCCCCCAGTGGAGACATAAATGTCTTGTATTAGGGTGGGAGCTTAAAGAGAATATCTTTCCCCTGTTTAAGGTGGGTAGAAATTAATACTACTTAAAAATCTTCCTAAAGGGGTGACTGAGTGGCTCAGTCATTAAGGGTCTGCCTCCGGCTCAGGTCATGATCCCAGGATCCTGGGATTGAGCCCCGCATTGGGCTCCCCACTCCACGGGAAGCCTGTTTCTCCCTCTCCCACTCCCCCTGTTTATATTCCCTCTCTCACTGTCTCTCTCTCTCGCTGTGTCAAATAAATAAATAAAATCTTAAAAAAAAAAAATCTTCCTAAGAGTAGAAGCAACTATGGACAAATTGCTACATTTTCAAACACATATAAACATTTTTCATAGTTGAATCTTTATTGTATACAGATTTTGTGTACTTTATTGAACATAATAAACACCTTTTCTCATTATTAAAATTTCTTACTAAACAGCATGCTTAATGGCCATATAATGTTCTATCCCATCAATTACTAAAACTATCCCATTTGGCTATCAACAAACATAAAAGGTTGAGATGAATATTTTAAGACATAAATACTGGAAGATTTCTCCAAGGTAGGTTTTGGAAATTTAATTACTGGTAAGAGAGATTATACAATTTTATGACTTTTAATGCATATTGCTAAAATGCTTTCTAGAAGAGTCTTTAGAAATTCTTCTTCCATCAGGATTTATGTGAATGACCTTATCCCATCAACATAATCAGGGAGTACCAGTTTTTTTTTAATATTTTTAAAAACTAAAATGATATTTCTTACAGTTTTAATTTATAATTATTTATTCATGAGATGGAGTATTTTTCATAGATTCATTATATGGATGTATATTTTTTGACATGTTTCTATACTCAGAATCTCTTATCAATTTATGTGAGTATATCATATATTAAAGGATAGAAATTCTTTGCCTATTTTTTGTTACAAATATTGTCCCATTTATTGTTCAAACTTTAATTTTATGACAGCTCTACATTAAAGAATTTTTTATTCCTTGACATTTTCTTTTTGATTCCTTCCATTAAATACAGAGACCAAATAAACACCTAAATAATCCTTACCCACACAGAGATCAAATAAATAAATACCTCAATTAAATAATAGGCTTTACTATTTTTTTCATTTTGTAACTTAATTTACCTGGATTTTTTTTTGATGTATTACAGTTAATACACTGTATAACAAACCACCCCAGGACAACTCATCTCTGTTCCAAGTGGGGGGCAGTGAGGCAGCTAAGGAGACACACTACCAGGATCCAGTTTTCAAAGGATTTGCTACCAAGTTATGGTTTATGCAGTCAGCAGACCCCTCCAGCTGTCAGCTCCTTCAGAGTCCACCTCAGGCACAGAAAACTACTTCATCTGAGGTCACATCCTTTCCAGAACAGCTCACACCTGATGACTGAGGAAGACAGGAACATAAAGGTCCAGCCATTTTATTTCTACTCTGAACAGATTTGATGAGCAAAGCTCACCATAGAGCTTCACACTTCATTGGCAAAAGCTTTGTCAGACCTTTACTGCAATTTAGATTCTTCCTCTGCCCAAACCCCCCCCACTTACAAAGGTGCTGAAGTCTACTAACCACCTGCATCACTAACTCCTTCTCAATATTTGCTTCTAGAGAACCTAACCAGCAGTAGGCAGCTCAACTGGGTGTGGAAGATACTCTTTTAAGATGGCTTACCCCTGTGGCAGATAAATTAGGGTGGCTTAGTAACAGAGAGCTCAGCTGGACCTGAGGACTAAGAGCTCTAATTTCTCTTCATGTGGGAATCTCTACAGGGATGTTTGGGCTTCTTATGGCATGGTAGTTCGTTTTTATAAGGTACAATTTGAAAATGCATATTCTCTTTTTATAAGGTACAAAGCTGAAATATTTTTCATCACTGTATCAATTATATTGTCCAAAATCTCTATAAATTTTTTGGCTGCTTTGAATAAAACCGGGAATTTTTACTTTTTAGCTTTAGAATTTATTTAATATATATACATTCCCCACTAATGAAAGCCATCTGATGACAAACCGAGCCCCTTTACATTATACTATAAAACTACAGTAAAACTGTGTTTATGGTATTTTTCTCCAGTTACATAATTTATTTAAAATCCTCACCTCTGTTAAACAATAACTTTAATGAGTTAATGGCAGAGAATGAATCTTTTTATTGCATATTTAATACTCAATATAAATTTTCCAAAATAGGCATGTGGGTTTTTGTAATTGTTATGAATCTTTGAAATCCCATAGCATGTGTAACTGAAATCACATGAATATTCAGCAATAGAGCTACATACAGGTTGACAGTATAGGAATACTACTCTTAATACACTAGAGGTATTACAAGGACAAGAATGACGTCTCTCTTCTTCACATGGGAACATCTCCCCAGTATGGTGATTGTCATATTATTATGGTTAAAAACACAGAGAATACTTTATCTGCATTATAACCAATATCATACTTCAGAATTTGAGATCTCAGCTTGCAGATACTGTCATTACTTATGAAGAGACTTAATAGGCATAATACTTTCAGGAATCTTTCAGGGAAGATTCACAGAATTGAAATATCAATGGCATTTTATATTTCTTTAACTCATACTTTCCAAGTTATCTCATAAAATTATATCATTTAACATGAGATAGACTTCAAGCATAAATGTTGCCTACTATACTCCTTTTTAACATATCCTGGGGAAAATACCCTCTTTTTAAAAAGGTGCTATGTTGCTAACTCATGGTGGCTTATGTAATTCATTATGACTTTTAGATGTTTTTCAGAGGTACTCGGATCTAGCTCCTCATTACTCATTTTACATTTTATGATGTGGTTTTTGTTCTTTGAGTGTACTAGTGAAAATCCTTATATTTGTTCTTGCTCATCAAGGTCATTTTATTCTATTCCCAGTCTCCACGGGGCTGATGCTTTGGCCCACCACCACCCCTGCACTCCACCCTAACTTATCATCAAGATGTTCTTTCATGTAAAACCTAATGAAGGTTTGTCAGCCTAACAATGTCTTTGAAATACCTGCTGGGTACACAGCACAGTACTCAAGTTAAAGGAAAATACAAAGAATACAAAGGATACAGTTCAGCTCTTAAAAGACTGTAACTTGAGATGAAGAGAATGACAGAAGTTGAAGCATATTTTCCCAAGGCAACTTCTTCCATTGTGTCCAAGTGCAGATTCCCAGTGAAAACTGAGTATACATTAAATGTGAAGAAATTAGTGGAATCATATGTGATCTGTCAGGCGAGATCAAAATGCATATCACTGATGAGGGTGTTGAAACCAGAGCAGGACTAATCCCTTTCTTAAAAGCTTATTGGGATGCCTGGGTGGCTCAGTTAGTTAAGTGTCTGCCTTTGGCTCAGGTAGTAATCCCAGGGTCCTGAGATCAAGCCCCAAGTCATCGGGCTCCCTTCCCAGCAGAGAGTCTGCTTCTCCCTCTCCTTCTGCCCCTCCCCCACTCATATACGCATGCTCTCTTTCCCTCTCAAATAATTTTTTTAGAAAAAAGCTTCTTATTAAGCCCCCTTTCATTTTGACTCTGAACAATAAGTTCAATCCTTTTTCTCCAAAGCCTACACAACTGTGCATCTATAAAATTGTTCTTCAAATTCCTCATATGCTATAGAAAACTGCATATAAACATTATATATTACATATATATTAATATGTATATATAAACTAAAGTGGGTAAGTTAGGAGAAATCAAGTAAGAATTAATTATGAAAATTTCCATATACTATCCTATACACTAGGATAAATTATATAATATTGACACATTCTATATAACAATTAGCTGTAATTTAGGCATCTGGAATGTTTAAAAAAAAATCTAACAGTGCTTATCCTGATGAGGTTCCTGAGATGCCTCTTCCAGCTTAGAAGTCAATAACTGCATTTTCATGTGCCAAATTCTGTTAAAGATTTAATTCCTAAGCAAGTTAACTCCCAGGCTATATAGTTTAGAATTTGGAACTGTTCTCACCTCTAAGACAGAAGCCAGCTAGTTCTCACTGGATTATACACTGCATATCAGTCTGTGAATAAAGGTTCTGTGGCCAGGTAAGTCTGGAAACACTAGATAGGATACTTTCCCCTTCGAGAACTTCAGCGTTAAAGGCTCTGATAAGCATCTCAGTTTTTAAAAAAATGTATTTGACTCTGTTTAGCCCAGTATTTTCCAAACCTCTTTGGCCAAAGAACTCCATTTAATTTAATAACTGCTGACATCCTGCAGAAATAGAGTTCTAAAGAATATTCATAGGAAAATATTGATCTATCAGAACTCCACTTAATAAATACTAAGTATGCATTTTCTTCATGAAGTTAGTGTTTTTTATCTATGCCATGTAGGCAATTAAGATGAGTTAGGCATCACCTGTGTCTTCAAGAAACTTTCAAAGAGGTAGAGGAAATGGGAGTTTAAAAGCTAACTGCATTCTCAAGCAGAAAAAGTGCAGTACCATAGTAGAGGCCCAAAAGAACATGCAGTTGGATTCCAAAGAAAGAAATAAGTCCTTCTTATGAGGGTCAGGGAAAGCTTGAGAATGAGATCAGTGAAAGCTTCAAAAACAATGTGGAATTAGGGATCTGCCTTGCAGGAAGATAAGATTTTGCTATGTGTGGGAAGGTGGTCCTACATGGAGATGATACCAAAAGGAAAAGCCAAGAGGTTTTGGAAGGGTTGAAGAGCAGATGTACTGGAATGTGCACAGAAGGGCATGAAGTACAAAACTAAACTGAATTAAGGTCAGATTGTTCTGGCACCCAATTTTCATTTTAATGAGCACCTTATATATAGCAGTGACTAGTTGGAATAGCAATACAATTGAAATCAAGACTGACTGTGTAAGCATAGTAGGTCAATAATTAAATCAAGATTTCCAACACATTTTGATAAAATTTTATGACAGGCAAAAAACAAAAATCTTTAAGAGCATGGAAACTTTGTACCAAACACAGTGTCAAGATAATGCAGCCTAGAGAAATTCATAGTTGAAAAATAGAATGCTGAACTTTATTCTGTCAACCATGGGGAGACATCTAAATTGTTTATTTTTCAAGGGGCAATTGGATCAGATCTCTCTTTTCAGAAGAACTCGGGGTCCATATTAAAAACAGATTGGCAAAACAGACAGTAGGCAAAAGACCCAGTTAGGAGTAAGCTATTGCATTACCTAGTAATGTTTATAAGCACCAAAGTTAGGGCAGGGTCAGCAACTGAGGAGAGGAGCAGATATAAAAGAAGCTCAACATATAACCAATTAGATGCAGAGTTACAGAAAAGGTGAAAAAATATTTTCCAATTTCCCATCTGAGATAATCAATTAAAGAGTTAATTTATTTCTACAAATACATCAGAACAATATATCAGTAGACAAGGAATACAAATGTTCAAAAGATGCATTAATCACCTAGTTTCATTCAGAGATTTTCTCTCTCTCTCTCTCTCTCTCTCTCACACACACACACACACACACACACACAGAGAGAGAGAGAGAGAGACATACCCTTCTGTATAAACAGTTACTATAATCCAGAGTAGACATTCTGATCATGATGAAGCAGAAGAAAACACTATAGTGGTTTCAATGAAATGCCCCCAACAAGTTTTATTATCTCTGACCTTTTATCAAAACTCCATGATGCTCACTAGATATCTTTACCTAAGAATATTTTCCTAACAAATACCATCAACTGATCATTGCCCAGCAATTCCTAGGTATGTTTGATTTTGTGAATATCTTAACTTTGTAGAATATTTTATAATATGTTTCATTATCAACTTTTCTGTCTTCATTCAATTTTTTCTGTTAAATATATACATATTTAGACTCTTGTGATCTCTTACATGTAAACCATTTCTTCTTTCTACTCTACTAACCATGAATATTAATTCATTTAATGAATATTTGTTATTATAATTCACTAGAAGTACAAAATCTATCTATTTTACAACTTTCTTTTGGAATCAGACACTTTAATTTGCTTAATCATAATAGTGGTTTTAGGATATCAAGGGTCAGAAATCTGTTGAAATCAGAACTACACAAGTTAATGCTTGTAAAGGCACAGCCTCTGACATATAATCAGTCCTTAGGTGTTCACTATCCCCTATTCAAGACTATACTAAGCAACTAAGCACGCTTTAAGCCCTCTGCCAAGGGTAGGGTTTCTTTCAACACTCAAATATCCAGGAAACCAGAGGTGGCATAACTGATCTGAACAAAGAGGCATTCACAGCAGAGTTTGCCTAAAGCTGGTTGTTAAACTCCATGTACACAACTAAACAACCACATTAGAGGTCAAATGACCCTTTTTTACTTCCTTATCAAGACAGAAATAGTAGACCCGAGGTGATAGCTAATCATAAGTCTGTTACCTCATTTAGAACATTAAGAGGTAATTCCATCTCTATTCCCTGACAAAAAAACGTTAACCATCAAGTAAGCATAATTCCTGAGTAAAAAGGGATTTCTTCTAGGAATTTGGCAGGCATTACGGTTTCCCATCTCTTACTACAATATGTGTAATTCAGTCTTCTGGGAAGGGGCACACACAGTTTTGCAACACCTTGCTTATGAATAATGGCGCCATTTCTTTTTTTTAAATTTTTTTATTGTTATGTTAATCACCATACATTACATCATTAGTTCTTGATATAGTGTTCCATGATTCATTGTTTGTGCATAACACCCAGTGCTCCACACAGAACGTGCCCTCCTTAATACCCATCACCAGGCTAACCCATCCCCCCACCCCCTCCCCTCTAGAACCCTCAGTTTGTTTTTCAGAGTTCATCGTCTCTAATGGTTCGTGCCCCCTCCGACTTACTCCCCTTTATTCTTCCCCTCCTCCTATCTTCTTTTTATTTTGTCCTAACATATCTTGCATTATTTGTTTCAGAAGTACAGATCTGTGATTCAAAAGTCTTGCACAATTCACAGCGCTCACCATAGCACATACCATCCCCAATGTCTATCACCCAGGCACCCCATCCCACCCACCCCCCACCACTCAGCAACCCTCAGTTTGTTTCCTGAGATTAAGAATTCCTCATATCAGTGAGGTCATATGATACATGTCTTTCTCTGATTGACTTATTTCACTCAGCATAACGCCCTCCAGTTCCATCCACATGGTTGCAAATGGCAAGATCTCATTCCTTTTGATGGCTGCATAATATTCCGTTGTGTATATATACCACACCTTCTTTATCCATTCCTCTGTCGATGGACATCTTGGCTCTTTCCACAGTTTGGCTATTGTGGACATTGCTGTTATAAACATTGGGGTGCACATACCCCTTCGGATCCCTACAGTTGTATCTTTGGGGTAAATACCCAGTAGTGCAATTGCTGGATCCTATGGTAGCTCTATTTTCAACTGTTTGAGGAACCTCCCTACTGTTTTCCAGAGTGGCTGCACCAGCTTGCATTCCCACCAACAGTGTAGGAGGGTTCCCCTTTATCCACATCCCCGCCAGCATCTGTCATTTCCTGACTTGTTAATTTTGGCCATTCTGACTGGTGTGAGGTGGTATCTCATGGAGGTTTTGATTTGGATTTCCCTGATGCCGAGCGATGTTGAGCACTTTTTCATGTGTCTGTTGGCCATTTGGATGTCTTCTTTGGAAAAATGTCTGTTCATGTCTTCTGCCCATTTCTTGATTGGATCATTTGTTCTTTGGGTGTTGAGTTTGATAAGTTCTTAATAGATTATGGATACTAGCCCTTTATCTGATATGTCATTTGCAAATATTTTCTCCCATTCTGTTGGTTGTCTTTTGGTTTTGTGGACTGTTTCTTTTGCTGTGCAAAAGCTTTTTATCTTGATGAAATCCCAGTAGTTCATTTTTGCCCTGGCTTCCCTTGCTTTTGGCGATGTTTCTAGGAAGAAGTTGCTGTGCCTGAGGTCGAAGAGGTTGCTGCCTGTGTTCTCCTTTAGGATTTTGATGGACTCCTGTCTCACGTTTAGGTCTTTCAACCATTTGGAGTCTATTTTTGTGTGTGGTGTAAGGAAATGGTCCAGTTTCATTCTTCTGCATGTGGCTGTCCAATTTTCCCAACACCATTTGTTGAAGAGACTGTCTTTTTTCCATTGGACATTCTTTCCTGCTTTGTCAAAGATGAGTTGACCATAGAGTTGAGGGTCCATTTCTGGACTCTCTATTCTGTTCCATTGATCTATGTGTCTGTTTTTGTGCCAGTACCATACTGTCTTGATGATTACAGCTTTGTAATAGAGCTGGAAGTCCGGAATGGTGATGCCGCCAGCTTTGCTTTTCTTTTTCAATATTCCTCTGGCTATTCGGGGTCTCTTCTGGTTCCATACAAATGTTAGGATTATTTGTTCCATTTCTTTGAAAAAGGTGGATGGTATTTTGATGGGGATTGCATTGAATGTGTAGATTGCTCTAGATAGCACTGACATCTTCACAATGTTTTTTCTTCCAATCCATGAGCATGGAACGTTTTTCCATTTTTTTTGTCTTCTTCAATTTCTTTCATGAGTATTTTATAGTTTTCTGAGTACAGATCCTTTGCCTCTTTGGTTAAATTTATTCCTAGGTATCTTATGGTTTTGGGTGCAATTGTAAATGGGTTCGACTCCTTGATTTCTCTCTCTTCTGTCTTGTTGTTGGTGTATAGGAATGCCACTGATTTCTGTGCATTGATTTTATATCCTGCCACTTTACTGAATTCCTGTATGAGTTCTAGCAGTTTTGGGGTGGAGTCTCTTGGGTGTTCCACATACAGTATCATATCATCTGCAAAGAGTGAGAGTTTGACTTCCTCTTTGCCGATTTGGATGCCTTTGATTTCTTTTTGTTGTCTGATTGCTGTGGCTAGGACTTCTAATACTATGTTGAATAGCAGTGGTGAGAGTGGACATCCCTGCCGCATTCCTGACCTTAGGGGAAAAGCTCTCAGCTTTTCCCCATTGAGAATGATAGTTGCTGTAGGTTTTCCATAGATGGCTTTTATGATATTGAGGTATGTACCCTCTATCCCTACACTCTGAAGAGTTTTGATCAAGAAAGGATGCTGTACTTTGTCAAATGCTTTTTCTGCATCTATTGAGAGGATCATATGATTCTTGTTCTTTCTTTTGTTAATGTATGTATCACGTTGATTGATTTGCGGATGTTGAACCAGCCTTGCAGCCCAGGGATAAATCCCACTTGGTCGTGGTGAATAATCCTTTTAATGTACTGTTGGATCCTATTTGCTAGTATTTTGGTGAGCATTTTTGCATCCATGTTCATCAAGGATATTGGTCTGTAGTTCTCCTTTTTGATGGGGTCTTTGTCTGGTTTTGGCATCAAGGTAATGGTGGCCTCATAAAATGAGTTTGGAAGTTTTCCTTCTATTTCTATTTTTTGGAACAGTTTCAGGAGAAAAGGTATTAATTCTTCTTTAAATGTCTGATAGAATTCCCCTGGGAAGCCATCTGGCCCTGGGCTTTTGTTTGTTGGGAGATTTTTGATGACTGGTTCAATTTCCTTAGTAGTTATAGGTCTGTTCAGGTTTTCTATTTCTTCCTGGTTCAATTTTGGTAGTTGATACATCTCTAGGAATGCACCCATTTCTTCCAGGTTATCTAATTTGCTGGCATAGAGTTGCTCATAATATGTTCTTATAATTGTTTGTAGTTCTTTGGTGTTGGTTGTGATCTCTCCTCTTTCATTCATGATTTTGTTGATTTGGGTCATTTCTCTTTTCTTTTTGATAAGTCTGGCCAGGGGTTTATCAATCTTGTGAATTCTTTCAAAGAACCAGCTCCTAGTTTCGTTGATCTGTTCTACTGTTCTTTTGGTTTCTATTTCATTGATTTCTGCTCTGATCTTTATTATTTCTCTTCTCCTGCTGGGTTTAGGCTTCATTTGCTGTTTTTTCTCTAGCTCCTTTAGGGGTAGGGTTAGGTTGTGTATTTGAGACCTTTCTTGTTTCTTGAGAAAGGCTTGTATTGCTATATACTTTCCTCTCAGGACTGCCTTTGCTGTATTCCAAAGATTTTGAACAGTTGTGTTTTCATTTTCATTGGTTTCCATGAATTTTTTTAATTCTTCTTTAATTTCCTGGTTGACCCATTCATTCTTTAGTAGGATGCTCTTTAGCCTCCATGTATTTGAGTTCTTTCCGACTTTCCTGTTGTGATTGAGTTCTAGTTTCAAAGCATTGTGGTCGAAAATATGCAGGGAATAATCCCAATCTTTTGGTACTGGTTGAGACCTGATTTGTGACCTAGGATGTGATCGATTCTGGAGAATGTTCCATGGGCACTAGAGAAGAATGTGTATTCCGTTGCTTTGGGATGGAATGTTCTGAATATGTCTGTGAAGTCCGTTTGGTCCAGTGTGTCATTTAAAGTCTTTATTTCCTTGTTGATGTTTTGCTTAGATGATCTGTCCATTTCAGTGAGGGGGGTGTTAAAGTCCCCCACTATTATTGTATTGTTGTCCATGTGTTTCTTTGCTTTTGTTATTAATTGCCTTATATAATTGGCTTCTCCCACGTTAGGGGCATAGATATTTACAATTGTTAGATCTTCTTGTTGGATAGACCCTTTAAGTAGGATATAGTGTCCTTCCTCATCTCTTATTACAGTCTTTGGCTTAAAATCTAATTTGTCTGATATAAGGATTGCCACCCCAGCTTTCTTTTGGTGTCCATTAGCATGGTAAATGGTTTTCCACTCCCTCACTTTCAATCTGGGGGTGTCTTTGGGTCTAAAATGAATCTCTTGCAGACAGCATATTGATGGGTCTTGTTTTTTAATCCAATCTGATAGCCTGTGTCTTTTGATTGGGGCATTTAGCCCATTTACATTCAGGGTAACTATTGAAAGGTATGAATTTAGTGCCATTGTGTTGCCTGTAAGGTGACTGTTACTGTATATTGTCTCTGTTCCTTTCTGATCTGTGCTGCTTTTAGTCTCTCTCTTTGCTTAGAGGACCCCTTTCAATATTTCTTGGAGGGCTGGTTTCGTGTTTGCAAAGTCCTTTAGTTTTTGTTTGTCCTGGAAGCTTTTTATCTCTCCTTCAATTTTCAATGAGAGCCTAGCTGGATATAGTATTCTTGGCTGCATATTTTTCTCGTTTAGTGCTCTGAAGATATCATGCCAGTCCTTTCTGGCCTGCCAGGTCTCTGTGGATAGATCTGTTGCCAATCTAATGTTTCTACCATTGGAGGTTACATATCTCTTCTCCCGAGCTGCTTTCAGGATTTTCTCTTTGTCTCTGAGACTCCTAAGTTTTACTATTAGATGTCGGGGTGTTGACCTATTTTTATTGATTTTGAGAGGGGTTCTCTGTGCCTCCTGGATTTTGATGCCTCTTTCCTTCCTCACATTAGGGAAGTTCTCTGCTATTATTTGCTCCTATATACCTTCTGCCCCTCTCTCTCTTTCTTCTTCTTCTGGGATCCCAATTATTCTAATGTTGTTTTGTCTTATTGTATCACTTATCTCTTGAATTCTGCCCTCGTGATCCTGTAGTTGTTTATCTCTTTTTCTCAGCCTCTTTATTTTCCATCATTTCGTCTTCTATATCGCTGATTCTCTCTTCTGCCTCATTTATCCTGGCCGTTAGTGACCCATTTTTGATTGCACCTCATTAATAGCCTTTTTTATTTCGACTTGGTTAGATTTTAGTTCTTTTATTTCTCCAGAAAGGGTTTCTCTAATAACTTCCACGCTTTTTTCAAGCCCAGCTAGTATCTTTAAAGTCATGATTATGAACTCTAGGTCCGACATCATACTAATGTCAGTATTGAGTAGGTCCCTGGCTGACTGTACTATCTCTTGTTCTTTTTGCTGAGGTGATTTTTTCTGTCTTGTCATTTTGTCCAGAGGAGAATAGATGAATGAGAGAACAAAATGCCAACAGGTTAAGAACGTCCCCAGCAAATATACTCTATACAAATCAGAAAAGACCTGAAACCAGGGGAAATAAAAGGGAAAGAAAGAAAAAAGAAAGAGAAAAGAAAGAAAGAAAAAAAAAAGAAGATTAAAAACAAAAACAGAACAATACAAAAAAAAACCGAATATGATCAAATATGATTAGGTTAGTGCACAGATCAGTGCCATAGACTAGATTTTGGGCGTATTTTGGTCTGTTAGAAAAAAGTGCCTCCTAAAATTTTAAAGGAAGAAAGACTTATATATGTACAAAATAAGGGTTGATACAATGAAGGGACGGAAGATGACTGTAAAGATGAAAATTATAAAAGATTTTATAAAAGGAATTGATACAATAAGAAGTTTGAAAAAAGAAAGAAGATTTAAAAAAAAAAGGGAGAGAATGTGATCAGGCAGGAGACTAGAACAAAGCCATACACTAGCGATTTAGGGTATATTTTGATCTGTTAGAAGAAACTGTATCTCAAAATTTTAAAGAGAGAACAACTTATATATATATGCCAAAAATAAGGGTAACTACTATGAAGGGATAAAATATGACTCTAAAAATGAAAAATAATGTTTTTTTAAAAAAGGTGATTGATAAAATGGTTGAAAAAGGGAAAAAGAGAAATTTAAAAAAAAACAGTTAAAAAAATTAACTTTGAAAAACTAATGAATCATGGTAAAAAAAGCCATGAATTCTATGTGCAGTATTCCCCTAGCGCTGGAGTTCTGCCGTTCTCCTTGATCGGTAAACTTGGTCTTGGCTTACTGGCTGTTCCTGCTGGTCTTCTGGGGGAGGGGCCTGTTGCCGTGGTTCCCAAATGTCTTTGCCGGAGGCGGAATTGCCCCGCCCTTGTCGGTCCAGGCTAAGCAAGCTGCTCAGGTTTGCTCTCAGGAGCTTTTGTTCCCTGCAAGCTTTCCGTACAGCTTTGGAGGAGGACAGTGAAAATGGCGGCCTCCCAATCTCCGCCCCAGAGGAGGCAAGAACTCGGGGCTCCACTCCTCAGTGCGCCCCCAGAGAAAAGCAGTCAGTCACTCCCATGTCCCCGGTCTCTGGCCGCACCCCGTGCTCACCCGGCCTGTGACCGAGCGTTTCTATCTCTGGCACCTGACCCCGTGTGGAGTCTCCAAACCCAGCAGATCCCTGCGGTGCGCTCCCGTGCCACTCCTCCCCGGGGGAGGGAGGGGAGTCTCCCCGGCTCTGCCGCTTGTTGGGTCCCTGCTGGAGGATCAGTGGCCCGACTGGGCCGCGGATCACGGTTTATGGCAACCCTGAGTTGAGAGCCCGTGCCTCGGCTCCGTCTCTGCAGCCGGCTTCCCCTGCTCCGATACCTGGGAGCTCTGCCGCACTCAGGCACCCCTGGTCTTTCTGTGACCCCAAGGGTCCTGAGACCACACTGTCCGGGGAGGGTTCCACCCCCCCGCTTAGCCACTGCAGCGACGTCCCTCCGCGGAGCCGACTTCTAAAAGTTCCAATTTTGTGCTCTGCGGCTCTATCACTTGCCAGAAGCGGCCGACGGAGGCCCCCTCCCCCGCCATCTATCCTCCCGAATATCGCCTCGGATTCACTTCTCCGCACGTCCTACCTTCCGGTAAGTGGTCGCTTCTCTGTTCAGAGAGTTGTTGCTACTCTCCTCTTCGATCTCCTGTTGAGTTCTTAGGTGTTCAGAATGGTTTGATCCCTATTCAGCTGAATTCCTGAGATAATGGCCCCATTTCTATCGTGACTTATGAGAACCAAGAATTGCCTTATGCCAATGTTAAAGAGCTCCTCGCCCTTTAGATTTTCTGAAAGATTTTCTATCACATTCTACACCCTTGATTCTTCCTATCAACTGGATCAAATGAATGTAGTAGTTTCTGAAAAGTCATTCGCCTTCATTCAAAGTTAAATAGAAGTAAGGTGTATGGGCTAGGCACTGCCTGCCTTGCCAAGAGCTAACAACCACCTAGTAATCATGAAAAATAATGAAAACCCAAAACTGTGAACACATTTAGATTTTCCTCAGTGGTACAGAAACCATCAATAATACATTTCCCATTGGTCAAGAATATGTGAAATACATTTCTTGTCTGTTTTAATTTAAGGATCTCTACCTGGTCTTCAATTAATTTTTTTTCTAATATTAAATAAGATGGAACCATTTTAGTTTGATCAAACTGATCAAGTTCACAAATTAAGGAAGATTCCAATGTATCTCATTGTCTTTCAAGGATGATAATTTGATCCTTGATAAGCTTTGTCCCCCAAAAGGTATATTCCTTTGTGAGAGGGCCTTTAAAAAGTAAACAAAGTTAGGGTCTTGGTGTCCTTGTATGCTGGAGGCCTTATTAAACTTCTTTGAATTGTTTAAATCGTTATTCCTGGTGAGCTAATTCAGTGATAGAACTCAGTCTTGTTTCCCCTCTTAGAGCTCTATGAGAGTGATTCAAATTATTTCTATGGTCATGTGTCCCAGTTTAAACTGCTGTCCTTTAAGAGAGGATGGCTTGTTTGACATTTTGGCCAATATAGTCACATGGTTCAATGAAGGTGCCTCAGGGGCTGCTATGGAGGGAGAAAGGCAAAAAGGGAAAGAGGGGCAGAGGGAATGAAGGGAGGGCAGGAAGTGGGAGATGGACAGGTTCTCATCTTTTTTAGCAGAGTAGATTTTCAGGTAAACTGTTGGAAAAAAAGATTCTGAGAATGAAATGGTATGTAGGTCCATTTATAGGAAGAATATATCTCCATGGCCCCTTCTAGTTCTAATGCCTGATTATTCCGTAGTTTTGTGATACTCTCTCTAGCCTGTGATTCTCAGAGTAGCATGGGAAAACACGTGTTTCCAACGTTATCTGTATAATTCCATAGTCTGCTTCTTTCATCTGGGTATTTACCAACTGGTCTTTTCAGTTAATGGTTGTGTGTGTGTGTGTGTGTGTGTGTGTGTGTGTGTGTGTGTGTATTAACATATATAAAATATTCATATATAGAGAGAGAAAATATTATCTTTTTTATGATGAAAGAAATATGAGTTCTATTCTTTCACATCTTAGGCATTTGCCATTATTCAGTTTCAAAAAAGGGATTGTGTCCCTGGAGTGATTTAAAGTACTTTCTTAAGTAACCTTAGATATAGAGGATCCAGATATGAACATTTGAATGGAACTAATGTAATTAGGATACATTTACACTTTCTTCCCTGTTGCTGCCCTGAGGCCCAGAGCCATGTCTGGTCTAGTCTAGACTACAGATTTCAGCTCTTCCTGCTAAAAATATTAAAGTCTTTTTAAGCATAAAAATCTTTAGGGTATTGTTATTGGCTCTTTTTCACTTATTAAGAAGAAAATATATTCCCTTATTATTTTTCTTTATGGAGTGGCCTACTTGCAAGTAACAAGTTCCTCAAAGCTGCAGAAGTTCAATTCATGTGTGGATGATCAGTTTTAGCAATGTTATAGAAGGAATCCCTGTATTAAATAATAAATTTTACTTAATCACTAAGATCCCATTTATCTTATAATTCTATTATCCATCTTTTAGTTCTGGAAGTTCAAAAGCTCCCACTTTCTCTCCATACGTTGCAACTCTTTTCTCACTCAGGTATTAAAACTCTATAATTTTATACTTTATATTTATGAGTAATGTATTTATATTCCTCATTGAACATCAAGCCTAGCTCCTATTACATCTACTTTTTTCTGAATTCTTTTTTTAAGTCAACTTTCTATGCCATGAGGTATAATATTAGATTTTTCTAACATCCTTAATATTGTTTTCTTTATTTTCTTGGAATTTTTTACCCTAATGTATTCTTTCTCATGAGAACCACATGATAATGTGGACAAGCCCATGAGATATGCTGGGAACTTTGCCAAGCAGACTGAAACAACTAACTTGTTCTGAGAATAACTGAGTAGCATAAAGCTGGGCCCTTGTGCCAGGTATGCAAAAAGTCATGATATACTCCAACTTCTTTTTTTTTTTAATTTTATTATGTGATGTTAATCACCATACATTACATCATTAGTTTTTGATGTAGTGTTCCATGATTCATTGTTTAACAGCATTTGCAGGATATTATCTGGGTATGAGGCTAGAGATACAAAGCAATAAACAATACTCAAAATTGGGTGAATGTTGTCACCCCAATTGTGAAAAATAAATTATTTCTGAACAAGTCCTCAGCCAACTACAGAAAGTACTAGAAATAGATTTATTTCAATGGCAAGCATCAAGAAGTGTGTTAAGACAATAGCTAAAAATGAAGGACTCTCATCCTAGCTGGAAACCATGGAAAGTACTCTCATGAAGGCAGCAGCAGTACAGGAAAACTGTGATGTTGGGCAGAAGAGATACCAGGGTCACCCCAGGTATAATGAATATGGTCTATCTTAATTCCAGTCAAACATCTAATGCGCATCATGTATGCCCTGCCCTGTTAAAACTGACTCTGAGCATTGCTCATGTCTGAGCCTGGGATGAAAAACATCTGTGACTATAACTTTGCAAAATGTTTTAAAAAATGGATTGAAAGTCTGCCCTATAATTTCACATGTTTGCCAAAATCAGCTTTCTAAACACTCATTTTATTTTTCAGGATTTTTTTAGGCCTTCTCTCAGAATCTCTAATTCTGCCAATTCATGATTGCTTATCTGAAGATTATGTTCCAATTTTAAATCCTCAAGCATTTCCCTGTTTGAGAAAATGAATTTAGGAATGACATCTGGACTAGTTGGCACTTCTTTGTGGTCTTTGCTGCACTACAGGAATTTACTGACAGGATTTGTGACCTGGGGCACTGATTTTCAACAAATGTTCATACAGTAAAAAGGCTCTCATCAGCACCAAGTTCTATGCCGAAGAAGTTTCAACAAGCTTCTCTGAAAAAGCTGGCTTATTTTTTTCTCTTTTTGTAGTTTTCAGATTGATTACAAATTCCAACTACAAAGTTTCCCATTCTCTCTTCTCTTTCCTAAAGTGGGATTCTCTTAAGTTACTTCCCTAGTCTTGATATAAAAAAATCATATTAATAAAGGTATATATTCTTTTTCTAATCAGGCATTTCAGTAAATCTTCCATTTTTATACATTGGTGAAACTTTAGATGTACAGTGCTTATTAAGTTCTTTATGTAAAAATGTATAATCATTTTCCTAAAATTATTGGTGGCATGATGTTTAACCTCTATAGGTCTGTCTCATTATCTGTAAAGTCAGAATTTTGTAGTAGTGTAATGTTTGTGCTAGGACCTATCTCAGAGAGTTGTGAACATTAAATGAAGTAATGTATGTAAAATGGCTTAGCTGTCTGTAATCTGTAGTATTACCATTACTACTGGTTAGTTTGTCTCTAACATAAGCTAATTGGTTTATCCCACTATGGTCCCTCTTCCCAGATGGAGCATGAGAGTGGGTTTAGCAAAACGGTGTGATGCCGGTTTCATATATAAAAGGAAAGTAGCACTTCATAGCTGATGTTTGGGAGACTCACATATAAGACCAAAAATCTGAGACTCCTCTTAAAGGGTTACGAACCCAGTCCTAAGCAGCACAAACTGAGAGGAGCAAGTCAAAATGAGAAGGCAAGAAGGTCCAGAATCATGGGGAGCTGATGGGTCTGTATCTTAGAAAGATTTTGCTAAGACAAGGAGGAAGTAGATTGCCTTCTTACATACTCTCAGCCCAGAAGTGAACATCCACCCTATACCATATCTGACAACACTGAAAGATTAGAAAATACCTAAGACTTCTTTATCATACAGAGAACAACAGTACAAATTTGTGTAACCTAGAATAAACTCAGCCAAGGTTATGTTCTTAGCGAACCTTGACTCTTGGAGACATACGCTCTTTGATCTCTAACCTTCTATTTTGTTTAAGCAAAACTGCTGGAGATTTCAGAAGCACTCAGCAGGCCTGAGGATTGTTGATAGATTTCAAGATTTTGTTGAGTACTTTAAACTGCAATTAATTATAACTCACTATTCACAAACTGTTATACAACACCATTTTTATAATTTATTTATATAAACATATATCCAATTTGCATTGTGTTTGTTTCTTTATGGTCTGTAGATTTTTAAATTCCCACTACATTTTTCAAAGGTTTTACCTAAGACATTAATATCAACTCATCCATACTGATGTTTATAATTTAAAACTTGTTGTATATATACCATCTAATGGTATTTGATTGTGGTTATCTCCACCTTACCCATGAGTGAACCTTTTAAGGGACACAAGGTTATTGTATTAACTGGTAGGAGAATCAAGATTAGAACCAGACAAAAATAGCTAGTCTTTTTCCTAAGTCACATTTATTTTCTTTTCACTTTCAAATATTACTTGCAATATGAAGAAATTTTAGGAATAAATGTACTCAAGCACTTACACATACTATATTGTAAATGTCCCTCCTTTGTCCATTGTCCCACTACCCTATGGGATCTTTGAAGATAGAATCTTACTCCCTGGGCCTAGCATCATACCTGACACTTAGTCATTATTCAACTAATTAGTAAATTGAAAATACAGTAAGGACAAAATTGCTTCTAAACTATAAAACATCATTTAAACATTTTGAAATTTAAAACCAACTTATAATATGAACTCTGGAATTGGTATGATATCAAGTTATTTATCTTAAACTTGCATGGCTTATATTATTATACATAAAAGCAGGAAAAAATATTTATTGAAAAATATGTTTAAAGAGAAAAGAGCTATAAATCTTTTAAATGTCTCAAGAAATTTTCATTTTTTACATCTTTCCTCCCATTTTTTTCCATAAAAAGTATTTGAAACAAGGTTAGATAGAAAAGCACAGATAATCCAAAGACAGTCTCACTATTCTCTCACTGTCTACAGACAATGATGCCAAGAAAGATAGAAGAAATAGAATCTCTCTGTTGATATACCAACCCAGTTTCAAGAACTTTTTAAAAAGGTATCACTAGTTAGAGAAATCAGTGCTTTTCAATTCAAAATTTGTTTTACCAGAATTGAATGAGGTCAGAACAGAACTTGAAATGCCATAACAGATTTCTAGCACTTGGCACTATATTGGCATAAAATCTGTCTTTTCATGGAGAAAACAAATAAGGGCCTTTTAAAAACTATTTAAACAACTGGTGAGAAAACAGTCCCTTTGGGTATCTTCTGTGACTGAAAGTGGCAAAGCTGACTGCAATGCATTCACATTCTAGTCAGAGCTGCCTACGTGGGGATAGACAGAAACTTTTCCCCATGGGGAGCTCTGAAGGGCCTCCGGAGTCACAGCCCCCTGCAAGATGTGCTGAGACCTTTGTCACAGCTGCATCACAATCCTGGTCATTCCCTCTGCCTCCCTCCCTCTGTGACAAGTGCTATTCTCTGGGCCCTTCCCAGTAAACCTCCTATACACAGGTCTCCACCTCCCAGTTTGATGAAGGAACCCACCCTAAGACACCTGGCAATCCATGTGTTTCTTCCCACGGATAATACAGTTCTCTCAGCACTCTAGAAAGTATGTTTGCCTTGTATGAGCCTGATAAGGCTCTGAAAAACTGCATTTTCTGGCATTAAAAGGCAGGCATGAAGAGTTACCTAAGCATTTTGGCAAGAATCAACAAAAACATTTCATTGGTATTGACACTGCTGTCAGCATATCAGGAATTTGCTTTTTAACATTTTGAAATTAAGCATTTTGGAAAAACTTTTGAGTGTCTGAAGGAACTAATAAATACAGAACAATATACTCGGGAGATCACATGTAAACTTGCTGATAATAGTGTTCAACAACTTTGGAATTACAGGAAGACAACTGCTCAAATACTTTAAGAGATTCTTCCTATAGTACAAATGTTCTTTTATTTTCTGCATGTTCATAAATCTCCTCTTATAGTGTGGCATACCATCTATAACATTAGGTAAAATGTTAGACATTTGGGACTTAGTTCTCATTATGGATGCATTACATTTACATACAAATGGAAATAATTTGGTTATGTCTTCCAGCTATTGCAGGACCCTATCAGCACAGCACCAAATGATTGTAGCATCACAGCTCTTTCTCTGGATAGACCCCACAGGGCAAAATCCTCTGGGAATGTTCTGGAAGGTACAGGAACTAAGGGCTGTTTGTGGTCCCTGTGTCTTTGCCCAGGAAAACAAACAAATGCTCTGGATTCATCCACTGCCTTGTGAGATGCCCCACTTCTGCAGCCTCCCTCTTCCCCAACACCCTGACTCTACCACAATTTCATCTTTATTTATAACTTCTATGTAGCCTGTTTTTATTTTTCCTATTTTTCTCATGGCTTTTAATATTATGGGCCTTTGCTTTACTTACTGGCATAGTACTTTTAGATTTCATATTAACTGAGGCTTTTTAATATTAAAATATCACCATATATGTAAATGTTACCCATGTTTTATTAAAATATTTTGAAAGTACATTTCCCTAATTTTCCAATTTTATCTTTTATCTTTATTAGTTTTCTACTAATTTTACCATTTATCTTTTTCAACCTCATCTAGTTTACTTTCTTTTTTTCTGTACTTTTACTGTGTCATTTAGTTTTCCTTCCTTTAAACATCAGCTAGTTCCCGATTTTCTTCTCAGTGTTAATTTGTAGTGTAAGGCTATCTTACACTTTAACCTTGCTATAAGTTTACCAATTTTTATTTGCTTTTGTAATAACCCACAAGGATCCAGACTGCAGGAGCATGAAGCCTGGAGGACTACATGAGGAAGAGCTGGAAGCAACTCTGCCCCAGCTGTACTAGTGACACTAGACCACCCGGGCTGCCTCTGCCCCAGAGCTTCTGGTTCCCCTAATCACTGGCCCTCTCAAGTCAAAGGAGGTGTTTCCAGAGACTCAACCTCTGTATACTCACAGTCCAAGCACCTATTCTGCTACCTTACTGGCTGAAAATGGCCATAAGAGACAGAAAAAAACACCCTATCAAACGTTTTTAAGAAAGAGGAAATAACTCTCTAAATACAGTTCCTCTACTTTTCCTTCATAGTACTTAATTCAATCATTATCATATAATTATGTGTGCCATTATTTACTTAAATACTATCTCTTGTGTTTCTCTTGATCACTGCTGAATGCCTAACCCAAGGTTTTGTACAAAGTACAATATCAAAAAATACTATTAAATGTGAAAAGGAACAAATGAAAAAACTAAATGTCAAATACGCCGATTGGGCAGTAAATTAACTGATGGCTTTCTTGCTTTTGAATTTCTTTTTATTATTATTGCTGACTTTTACTTAGCACAAGGGCCTTAAACCAAAATGTTGAAGTTAGTCACTGTGTAGATACAGTTATAGTACAATGGGTTAAAGAATAAAAATAAATAAATAAGGAAAATTTTGCTCTATAGTCTTTCTTCAAATAATACTTTGTCCAGAATCGTATGTACAATAAACTAAATATTTGTGTCCCCTCAAAATTCATATGTTGAAATCTAACCCCCATTGTAATGGTATCAGGAAGTAGGGCCTTTTTGAAGTAATTAAGTCATGAGGGTGGAGTCCTCATGAATGGGATTAGTGCCCTTATAAAAGCAGCTACAGGGAACTCTCTAGTCCCTTTGCCGTGTGAGGATACAGTGAGAAGTTGGCAGTCTGCAATCCAGAAGAGGATCTCACCAGAACCTGACCATACCCTGATCTCAGACTTCCAGCTTCCAGGACTGTGAGAAATAAATTTCCTTTGTTCATAAGCCACCAGTCTATGGTATATCTGTTACAACAGCTTGAACTAAGACAGATTGTTCACAATATTATCCTGGTTTGGTAAGTGTTTGCTTCCTAAGCAAAATTTGGGGTCTCTTTTGATTTGCTATATTTTTTATCTCTTTTTATATTAAATGCTTAGACAGATAATCAGACATTTTCATAGTCCAACTTTAGGTTAATATTTTAAAATTGTCCTACTCACCTTTTTTATTTAAGTCCTGCACACATATTAGATAATTTGAGAGTGGTATGTCATTTATCTTGACATCACTTCAGATCAACCTTCTAATTAATGAAAAGCAGAGATCCTCATAATACCCTGTAATTCATTTTACCTCAGAACAAATTTAGGATTTATTTCAGTACATCTTCAACTTAAACACCTGAATGTCTCTTTATTAGGAATGAATACCAGCATGTTGTTACACAGTTTTTTTACTTTAAGGCTTTATTGTTAGATGTAGGGGAATATTTATATTAACTCTCTTTGGGGGTAATGTAAATAGAGTATGCTATATTTTACTTTCTTGGAATCATGGTTCATTAAGAATGCAATATTTAATGAAGAAAAAAGTTTCAAAAGATATTTGCCCCACAAAGAAATTAATGAGAGTTTCTTTTTACACGAGGTATTCAAAGTAACAGCCTATGTATGTAAAATCTTAAACACAGATCATTCTCAATATTTATTGTTAAATTCCAGCATAAATAATTTCCATAATATAATAACTGACATATAGTCCCTTGCTTCAAAAAGACAGTGCTCTTAAAATTTAAGATAAGCATATGGTAAAAAAGAAGCTGTTTATGTTTGGGAAGTTTTGCCTCTAAAATACAGGTTTGGGCCTGGAGTCCTATACACATTTCTTTCAATTATATTGATTATATAAACTCTGATTATACTGATCAGTGGCCAACTTGGTTTGGTTAACTCAATAATCAATACTGGCCATAAACTAGAAAGTCTTGTGATTTCAAGGAAATGATTACATTCTCTGGGTGCTAGAAGGAGACGGGGTATTCTTTTAGGAGTTTCTCAAATACAGGAAGTTCAAGTAGAACTTCTTTTCATGGCTCTTCACAATTTCTACTTTAAGTTCTGTTTTCAAAAGCTGAAGAGCAACGTGACTTGGGTTAGAATTTTGCAATCAAAATTTTTCAGTTTGGGGTAGCAACAAAAACTCTGTATGTAGTCGCAAAAATACTAGTAGCCACTATTTTCTTGTGTTCTTAGTTTTCAGGTTAGGAATTGAGAGGGAAATGAAAAAGGAAGGATGGGCTAAAAAGCCCAGAGGAAAATGATGGTGACAATTAGCAAGTCGATACATACCTAAATTATCACAGTAGGTTTAGCATTACATAAACTACTTCTGGCCCTCATTAATTTAGAATAGATATCTTATAACAATTGGTAATTTTTATATATACAAAATATTATATACAACTCCTAAAATATATTTTGATAAATAGGATATACAGTTAAAACATCAATATTTATGCCAAAGTCAATTATCATCATAATATAGTATAAAGGAATTCATACTTCCCCTAATTATCATATAACTGAAAAAATGCACACTCTAATCTATGTAGTGTCAAAGAAAAAATGCACTGAAAGGAGTTAAACAGACAAGAAAGACTTTATTCAAGTATACTGCAAAAGAGGTCAGGACTATTGCAATAAGGGAGAGAGATTAAAATCTACTCCCCTAAAACAAAAGGTGGACAGTTTTTAAGTACTGGGGTGAGCTAGTGAAAAAAGTACCAAAGGATGTTTGTGGGGAGGCAATCAATGTGATTAGGCCAAATATTTATGTGTGCTAATTGATTACAGAAATTAGACTCCTACCCTCCCACAGAGATTTGGAGATAGGGGCTCTGTCTTCCTTGATGATTACTTTTCAAAGGGATGGCTGCCTGAGAAAGACATTTCTGGGTTCTAAAACTGGCAAGAGACTGGGAAAAGATTTATATCTCAAAGAAACAAAAAATTCACAATTGCAAGTTTAAAGTAAATGTTCTAAGAAAGGGAGGTCAGGAGCTGAGAAGAAAACCTGGCTAAAGTTCAGTCAAGCTGAGAGTAACATTAAGGCCATTGTTGGTCAGTAGACAGAAAGAGGACTGTGGCAAAACAAGTGGCAAGGTGCAATGCCACAGGAAGTGGATGCTGGCGTAAAGCAAGGATTTATGTGGATATTTTATATTAAAATGATGGGGCCCCTATTGCAATTCTCTTAATAACAACAGTAATTCTTTATAGTGGTTTCTAAAAGGTGGTTCTGGCGAAACTATTGAAAGAAAGACAGCTGGAGGTCAAACTTGACCATTTATAGGTTGTATCAGCCAAGGTTCAAACAGAGAAACAGAAAAAGTAGAAGATATATATTAAGGGATTTATTGCAAGAAATTGGTTGACAGGATTTGGTGGGGCTGACTAGGTAACTCTGAAATCTATAGTACAGACTGTTAGGGAGGGCAGGCTGGAAACTCTAAGGCATGAGCTGAAGCTGCTACACACAAAGCAGAATTTCTTCTTTGTCCAAAAAATCTCAGGTCTGCTCATAAGGGCTTTCAATTGATTGAAACAGACCACCATGATTATCTAGGATAATATCCCCTACAATTGATTATGAATGTCAATCACATTTACAAAATACCTTCAACAACAACACCTAACCAAGTTGACCTAATAAACGGACTATGAGGTCATAAGGTTGAATTCAGGCACTGAATTCAATTCAGTGAATTGAATTCAATTCACTGAATGCAATTCAACAAATGTATCATTTGTTGCATCAGAGAGATGCAACAAAAAAACTAATACCACCAGTCAAAACAAAGTGGTTGGTCATAAGGGTCCAACTAGGTATATATACTGAAATTAGAATATTTTAATCAATTAATTTTAGAATTTGAGAGCATATATGGCACATGGTTTTCATTGATTCCAGGGCTTTATTCCCTAGAAAAAATATATATAATATTGTACATATGTATAATATATTATTCTTACTATTTTCTTAATAATATATATTATAATTTTTAAATATGCTTATTTGTACAAATCTATAGAGTAGTCTAAATGTTCAGCATTTTATGTTCTAATCTACATCTTAACTACAAAAAACTATAGTATGATATTTAAATCAAAAGTTTGTTATGGGGCACCTAGGTGGCTCATTTCATTAAGCATCTGACTTTGATTTCGGCTCAGGTCATGATCTAAGGGTTGTGAGATGAAGCCCCACCATCAGGCTCCATGCTGGGTGTGGAGCCTGCTTAAGATTCTCTCTCTCCCTCTCCCTCTGCCCGACCCCCTCCCTGTCTTAAAAAAAAAGTTTGTTATAAAAATGAAGAATTATTAGCTACTATGGCATCATAGAAAAAATGATATCCAACTTTCACTTTAGAATAGCAATCAAAATTATTGAACATCTTCTAAGTATTTATTATCTCATAACAATAAACTCCTTTAATACCATTTCTTAATCATATTACAATTTTTTCATCAGTTTGATGAAAATATGACCATTTTCATGATTATGTATTTTGTTTTATTGATGATTTTTGCAGCATAACTTTTAAGATTTTGAGATGTAAAAATATGGTTGAATTGAGATTCTTAGTTTTACATGTGTTTTAAATGTAAAGAATTCTTCTTCTTCCTTTCAGTCTCTATTACTCCAATATAATCCCCAAGACTCATAAACACATGAGCAGCACTAACACCAGTGACTAGCTGTTAACAAGAAAACCACTAAGAGATGTTATTTAATCAACTGCTCTTAGCATGTAAGAAGTGTTATCCTATATTCCTGGTGGCCTTCACTGCCTGCTTTAGAGTTCTTATCCAACACATTCCAAAAATGATTATTTTGTAAGTTAGGTTTTAGTGAATCCTATTCTTTCCTATTCTTGCCTAGATGTGAAAATTGTCATTTGCCATGAGCTAATGTTAAAACAGTCACATTTCTGATAAACAGAATTGGCACTTCTGTTAAGTGTTGCTTCTGGCAAGCTTCTTGCATTTCATATTTCATTTCTATTTTATATCCTTCAGTCCACAGCACTGTAAACCCCCAGATGTGCATGAGGTAGGAGGAGAGGGGTGTGGAAAGCAACACACACACACACACACACACACACACACACACACACACACACACACACACACACAAAATCCTACGCATACGTAAGAGAACATGTTCCTGTGACTCTAGAGATAGGGCAAGGAAAAGAATAGGTTCATGTAAGATAGAAGCAAATAGTCACATGAAGGGGATGACAGCAATAGCTGTGAAGCTGAGGTAGCATTCATTCTGACACTCAAACTCATTGGAAAGTTGCCAGTGAAAACTAGGAAATTCATCTGAATCACTTTAAACCTCTCAGAGGAAATGTGCTATAAAAATTCAAGACAGTGTTGCCATTATTAAAGCTATTATTGCTAACATTTCTCATTATGAATACAAAGTCAGGAAGGGGGGAAAAGTCTGGTAAAGAAACCAGACAGATAATAGGGAGGAAGGCTGATAATTACTCACCTAGGTAATGAATTTGGTAATGTCTAACCTATATAGTACAATGGATCTGCTACAATCTTTACTAGACTGTGAGAAGTAACAATCTTTAATATAAATGTAGGTATTTAAAAGAAATTACTATCTCCAATGCCTAGATACTAAGCCTAACTCTCATAACATGTGTACTACACTACTGTATAAATCAGCTTGTAACAGGATACCATAGACTATGTGATTTAAACAACAGAAATTTATTTCTCACAGTTCTGGAGACTGGTAAGTCCAAGATCGAGATGCCAGCAGGGCCTGTGTAATTCTGAGACATCTTCTCCTGGCTTATGGGTCCCACCATCTTCCTGTGTGCTCACATGATCTCTCCTTTGTGAGCACTCAAGAAAACACAGTGTTACATTACTTTAGGTGTACAACATAGCAATTCAACAACTCTATTACACTATGCTCACAACCACAGCTATCATCTGTCACCATACAACTATTACAATCCCATTGACTGTATTGCCTATGTTGTACCTTTCATCCTGTGACTTATTCATTCCATAACTGGAAGTCTGTACCTTGTACTCCCCTTCACCTCTTTTTGTCCATCCCCTACACCCTTCTCTCTGGCAACTACCAATTTGTTCACTGTATTTATGGGTCTGTTTCTGCTTTTTTTTTTCTTTGTTCATTTGTTTTATTTTTTAGAATCCACATGTAAGTGAAATCATATGGTATTTGTCTTTCTCTGTCTGACTTATTTTACTTAGCATAATACTCTCTAATTCCATCCACATTGTTGCAAATGGCAATATCTTATCATTTTTATGGTTGAGTAATATTCCTGTGTGTGTGTGTTTATACACACACATGTATACACTACATCTTCTATATCCATTCATCTATCAATGGACACTTAGTTTGCTTGGCTATTGTAATATAATGCTGCAATAAACATAGGGGTGCATGTATCTTTTCAAATTACTGTTTTATTTTCTTTGGGTAAATACCCAGTAGTGGAATAACTGAAATATATGGTATTTCTATTTTTAATTTTTTGAGGAACTTCCATACTCTTTTCACAGTGGTTACACCAATTTACATTCCCACCAACAATGCATAAGGGTTCCCTTTCCTCCACATCCTCTCCAACATTTGTTATTTCTTATCTTTTGGATATTAGCCATTCTAACTAGTATGAGGTAATACCCCACTGTGGTTTTGATTTACATTTCCCTGATCATTAGTGATATTGAGCATCTTTTCATGTGTCTGTTGGTTATCCATATGTCTTCTCTGGAAAAATTACTATTCAGATCCTCTGTGCACTTTTTTTAAAGATTTTATTTATTTATTTATCAGAGAGAAAGACAGCAAGCAGCAGGCAGAGGGAGAAGCAGGCTCAAGGAGCCCAGTGTGGGACTTGATCCCAGGACCCTGGGATGATGACCTGAGCCGAAGGCAGATGCTTAACTGACTAAACCACCCAGGCGTCCCCTCTGTGCATTTTTAAATTAGATTATTTGGGGTTTTTTGGTGTTGAGTTTTATAAGTTCTTTATATATTTTGGCTATCAACCCCTTAATATATCATTTGCAAATATTTTCTCCCATTCAATAGGTTGCCTTTTTCTTTTGTTGTAGTTTCCTTCACTGCGCAAAACTTTTTTTTTTTATTTTGCTGTAGTCCCAATACTTTATTATTGCTTTTGTTTCCCTTGCCTGAGGAAACATATCTAGAAAAATGTTGCAAAGGCCAATGTCAAAGATATTACTGCCAAAAAAATAGATATTACTGCCTATGTTTTCTCCTAAAAATTTTATGGCTTCAGGTCTCATATTTAAGACTTTGATCCATTTGGGGTTTATTTTTGTGCATGGTATAAGAAAGTGATTCAGTTTCATTCTTTTATGGGTAGCTATCCAGACTATCTTTTCCCCATTGTATACTCTTGCCTTCTTTGTCATAGATTAACTGACCATATAATTGTGGGTTTACTTCTGGGTTCTCTATTCTGTTCCATAGATCTATGTGTCTATTTTGTGCCAGTACCATACTGTTTTGATTACTATAGCTTTGTAATATATCTTGAAATCTAGGATTGTAATACCTCCAGTTTTGTTCCTCCTCTTTCTCAAGATTGCTTTGCTATTGAGGGTCTTTTGTGGTTTCACACAAAGTTTAGGATTATTTGTTGTAGTACTGTGAAAAATGCAATTGGTATTTTGACAGGGATTGCACTGAATCTATAGATTGCTTAGGAAAGTATAGACATTTTAACAATATTAATTCTTCCAATTCGTGAGCATGGAATATCGTTCCATTTACTTGTGTCTTCATCAATTTATTTCATCAGTGTTTGAGTTTTCAGGGCAAAGTCTTTTACCTCTTTGGTTAAGTTTATTCCTTGATATTTTATTCTTTCAGCACAACTGTAAATAGAATTATTTTCTTAATTTCTTCTACTACTTCATTATTAGCATATGGAAACAGCTCTGTATATTAATTTTGTATCCTGCAATTTTACTGAATTCATTTATTATTTCTAATAGTTTCTGGTATCTCTTCTTATAAGGGCACTTAACCCATCATAAAGGCCCTACATTCATAATCCTGATCTAATTATCTCCCAAAGGCCCCATCTCTACCATCACAGTGGGGCTTAGGGCTTCAACATATGAATTTGAGAGGGATACAAACATTCAATCCATAGTAAGTATTATATATACAGCTTCCAGATTAAAAAACATCACTAATCATCAGGAAAATACAAAACAAAAACCACAATGAGTTATCACTTCAGACCTGTCAGAAGGGTTAAAATCAAAAACATAAGAAACAAGTGTTTGCAAGGATGTGGAGAAAAAGGAACCTTCATGCACTATTGGTGGGAATGTAAATTGGAATAGTCACTGTGGAAACAGTGCATAGTTTCCTCAAAAAACTAAAAATAAAATTACCGTATGATCCAGTAATTCCACTAATGGATATGTACTCAAAACAAAAAATGACACTAATTTGAAAAGACATATTCACTTTTATGTTTATTGCAGCATTATCTACAATAGCAAAGATATGAAAGCAACCCAACAATAGATGAATGCATAAAGATGCAGTAAATATATACAATGGAATATTACTCAACCATAAAAAAGGAATGAGAACTTGCCATTTGCAACAATGTGCATGGATCTAGAGGGTATAATGATAAGTGAAGTGAGTCAGACAAAGACAAATACCATATGATTTTACTCATGTGGAATTTTAAAAAACAAAACAAATGAACAAAGAAAAAAAGAGAGAAGAAAGACTCTTAAATACAGAGAACAAATTGGTGGTTTCCAGGGGGAAGGTAGGTGGGGAGGTGGGTGAAATATGTGAAGGGGATTAAGGAGGGCACATGTTGTGATGAGCACTAGGTGTTATGTGCAGCTAATGAATCGTTGAACACTACATCAAAAACTAATGATGTAGTATATGTTGGCTAACTGAACATAACAAAAAAAAAGAGTATACTTATTGTGATGAGTACCAAATAATGTACAGAACTGTTGAACCATTATACTGTACACCTAAAATTAATATAACACTATATGTTAATTATACTTCAATAAAAATTTAAAATAAAAATAAAATAAAGAAAAAGGTAACACTTTGAAAAGGGTACTTTACTCTGAGAATATATGCAAATACAGTATTTAAAAATAAAGAGACAATCCTACATATCTGTCTACTATACCTCACTAGAGTCACAGGATTTAATAAGATACTCTTTTTTACTATTAAACAAAACCTGTACATATATAAAAGTAAAGAACTCAAATGTTTTATTAAAATATTTCATTTTGAACATGCATTTGAGGATACTTTAACAGCAAATAAAATATTTAGAAGAAAATAAGATATTTAGAGGGAAATAAAATATTTTATAAGTACAAATATATACATGATGTCAATATGAAGACAGGAAAGACTAATGGGGAAAAATCGTCACACTGGAGTAATTAAGTTACTGGGTTTATTCAGGTAGAAATCCTGGTTCAACAGCTGACCAAACAGAGTTTACTTATCTGTTCATCAGGCCCAGCTTTTTCCAAACAATCAGATGGCAAACAAAAGAAGTCTAAAGAGAGGAAAAAATATCACTGGTAGCTGAGGACTCTGGTTTTGTTTGTTTGTTTTTTCTTTTTTATTTAAAAAAGAAATTTAGTGTTCAATGACTCATTAGTTGTATATAACACCTAGTGCTCACCACATCACATGCCCTCCTTAATGCCCATCACCCAGTTACCCCATCCCCCTACCCACCTCCCTTTCCACAACCCTCACTCAATTGGTTTCTCAGAGTCAAGAGTCTCTGGAAGGGACTCTGTTTTTAGTAAACAATTTGGGGAGTTTAAATCAACAACTTGCCTATTCACCTTTCTTCCCCTAGCAAAACATCTTCTGGCTACAAAACAAATAAAAGCTACATTATCACTCACCCACAATAAATTTCTCTTTCTAGATCATTTTATATTTAAGAAGAATGTGCTTCCTCATCAAGGCACACCTTGAAGAGCCTTGTCATAAATAGTAAGAGAGGCAATGAATCAAGTGAAAAGAGAACAGGCATTTCAATCATAGGGAGCTAGATACAAATTCTATTTCAACCATTTACTACATTGGAGTCCTTGAGTAAATATATAATCTTTCTTATTATGATAGAATACTCACACTGATTATTACTTCATTGTATTTTCTAACACCACAGAAATACAAAGGATCATGAGAGACAGCTATAAACAATTACATGCGAACAAACTGGCTAACCTAGAAGAAATTAATAAATTCTGAGAAACATACAACCTATCAAGACTGAACCAAGAAGAAACAGAAAATCTGAACAGGTCAATAATAAATAAGGATTTTTAATAAGTAATCAAAAACATCTCAATAAACTAAAGTCCAGGAGCAGACAGCTTCACTGGTCATTTTACCAAACATTTAACAAAGAGTAATACCAATCTTTCCCACACTCCTCCAAAAAACTGAAAAGGAGAGAACACTTCCAAAATCATTTGACACACCAATAGGATCCTGATACCAAAGCCAAGAGGAACACTACAAAAAAAAGAAAATTATAAGCCAATATTCCTCATGAACACAGATGCAAAAATTCTCCACAAAATACCAGCAAACCAAATTCAACAGCACATTAAAAGGATCATATACCATGATGAAGTGGAATTTATCCCTGGGAAGCAAGGACAGTTCAACATATGCAAATCAACCAATGTGATACACCACATTAACAAAGTAAAAGATAATAATCTATGATCATCTCAAGAAATGCAGAAAAAGCATTTGACAAAATTGAACATCTTTTCATGCTAAAGAATTCTCAACAATTTAAATATACAAGGACTGTATCTCAACCAAATAAAGGCCATATATATATATATATATATATATATATATATATATATATATATATATGACAAGCCTACAGCTAACATAATATTCAATGCTGGAAAGATGAAAGCTTTTCCACCAAGATCAGGAATGAAACAACTCTTGCTACTTCTATTCAGCCTAGTACTGGAAGTCCTACCCAGGGCAATTAGGGAAGAAATAGAAATAAAGGGCATTCAAATCAGAAAGGATGAAGGAAAATTGTCTCTGTTTGCAGATGACATGAATATATATATATATATATATAATATATATACACACATATATATAAATTTATTTAAATACACACACACACACACACACCCCCCTCCATAAAGACTCCACCAAAAACTGTTAAAACTAGTAAATTCAGTAAACTTCCACAATCAACATAAAGAATCAGTTGAATTTTTATATACTAACAATAAACTATCCAAAAAAGAAATTAAGAAAACAATCCCATTTATAATAGCACCAAAAACAATAAAATACTCAGGAATCAATTTAACCAAGGAGGTGAAAGATCTTTATACTGGAGACTATAAAACACTGATTTAAAAAGTTAAAGAAGACACAAATAAATTGAAAGATATCCTGTATTCACACAACAGAACAATATTGTTAAAATGTCCAAAGTGATATACAGATTTAATGAAATCCCTATCAAGATTCCACTGGCATTTTTCACAAAAATAGAAAAAAAATCCTAAACAAATAATCCATTTGGAACCACAAAACACTTCAAATAGCCAAAGCAATCTTGAGAAAAAAGAAAAAAGGTGGGGGCATCACACGCCCTGATTTCAAACTATACTACAAAACTATGGTAATCAAAATAGTATGATACCAGCATACTTTAACAGATATAAAGACCAATAGAATAAAATTGAGAGCTCAGATATTATACAGTCAATCTTCGACAGAGGTGCCAAAAATACATAATGGGAAAAGGATAATCTCTTCAATAAATGATGTTAGGAAAATTGGATATCCACATGCAAAAAGAATATTATTTGAATCCTCATCTTACACCATACATAAAATTAACTCAAAATGTATTAATTTAATGTAAGACCTGAAACTATAAAACATAGGGAAAAAGCTCTTTGACATTGGTCTCTGCAGTGATTTATTGGCTATGACACAAAAAAACACAGGCAAAAAAGCATAAACACATGGGACTACATCAAACTTAAAAGCTTCTGCACAGCAAAGGAAACAATTAAAATGAAAAGGGAACCTACAGAGTGGGAATAAATATTGGCAAATCATATGTCTAATAAGGGGTTAATATCCAAAATAAAGAACTTGCAGAACTCCATAGTAAACAAATAACCTGATTTTTTAATGTACAAAAAACATAATAAACATTTTCCCAAAGAAGACATACAAATGGTCAACAGGCATTTGAAAAGGTGCTCAACATCATTAATCATCAAAAAAATTCAAATTAAGGGGCACCTGGGTTGCTCAGTCGGTTAAGCGTCTGCCTTCAGCTCAGGTCATGATCCCAGGATCCTGGGATCAAGCCCCACATCGGCCTCCCTGCTCAGCGGGAAGCTTGCTTCTCCCTCTCCCACTTCCCCTGCTTGTGTTCCCTCTCTCGCTGTGTCTCTCTCTGTCAAATAAATAAATAAAATCTCTAAAAAAAATTTCAAATCAAAACCACAATGAGAAATCACCTCATACCTGTTAGGATGGCTATTTATCAAAAAGACAAGTGTTGGTGAGACTGTGGAGAAAAAGGAACTCTTGCGTACCATTGGCGGGAATATAAACTGGTACAGCCATTATGGAAAACAACATGGTGGGTCCTCAAAGAATTAAAAACAGAACTATCAGAAGATCTAGCAATCCCACTTCCAGATATATATTCAAAGGATATAAAATCACTATCACAAAAAGATATCTACACTCCCACAGTCACTGCATTATTCACAGTAACCAAGATGTGCAAAAAACATAAATGTCCATTGATAGATAAGTGGGTAAATAAAATGCCAGTACCATATATATACATATGTAATATACAGCAGTATAAAATATATGTATATACATATATTTACAATGGAATATCATTCAGCCATAGAAAAGAAAAGATCTTGACATTTGTGCCAACATAGATGGAACTTCAGGGCATTATGCTAAGTAAAATAAAATAAGTCAGATAGAGAAAGACAAATATTGTATGATCTCACTTATATGTGAAATCTTTAAAAAAAAATCATAGATATAGAGACTAGTTTGGTGGTTGCCAGAGCCAGGGGTGGGTGGGAGGTGGGTGAAATAAGTAAAGAGGGTCAAAAGGTACAAACTTCCAGGTATATAATAAATAATTCATGAGATGTTATGTGGAGCATGGTTAATTGTATATCTGGAAGTTACTAAGAGAGTAAATCTTAGAAGTTCTCATCACAAGAAAAAAATTATAACTATGTGTGGTGATGGTTGCTAACTAGACTTATTATAATGATTATTTTCCAATACATACAAATAATTTAATCATTATGTTCTACATTTGAAACTAATACTTTTTTGTTGTTGTTTTGGTTTTTAAAGATTTTATTGGGGGGGCGGAGCAAGATGGCGGAGGAGTAGGAGACCTGGATTTCGTCTGGTCTCAGGAATTCAGCTGAACACCTACGAACTCAACAGGAGATCGAAGATAAGAAGAGTAACCACACTCTGAACAGAAAAGCGACCACTTTCTGGAAGGTAGGACGTGCGGAGAAGTGAATACGAGGCGATATTCAGGAGGATAGACGGCGGGGGAGGGGGCCTCCGTCCGCCGCTTCTGGCAAGTGATAGAGCCACGGAGCACAAAATCGGGAAATTTTAGAAGCCGGCTCCGCTGAGGGACGTCGCTCCAGTGGCTAAGCGGGAGGTGGAACCCTCGTGGGACAGTGTGGTCTCAGGACCCTCAGGGTCACAGAAAGACCGGGGGTGCCTGAGTGCGGCAGAGCTCCCAGGTATCAGAGCAGGGAAGCTGGCTGCAGAGACAGAGCCAAGGCGCGGGCTCTGAGCTCGGGGTTGCCATAAACTGTGATCCACGGCCCAGTCGGGCCACTGCTCCTCCAGCAGGGACCCAACAAGCGGCAGATCTGGGGAGACTCCCCTCCCTCCCCCGGGAGGAGCAGCGCGGGAGCGCACCACAGGGATCTGCTGGGTTTGGAGACTCCACACGGGGTCGGTTGCCAGAGATAGAAACGCTCGGTCACAGGCCGGGTGAGCACGGAGTGCGGCCGGAGACCGGGGACACGGGAGTGACTGCTTTTCTCTGGGGGCGCACTGAGGAGGGGGGCCCCGAGTTCTCAGCTCCTCCAGGCAGAGATTGGGAGGCCACCATTTTCACCCTGGTCCTCCAGGGCTTGCAGGGAACAAAATCTCCTGAGAGCAAACCGCAGCAGCTTCCTTAGCCCGGACTCACAAGGGTGGGGCAATTCTGCCTCCGGCAAAGACATTTGGGAACCACGGCAACAGGCCCCTCCCCCAGAAGACCAGCAGGAACAGCCAGTAAGCCAAGACCAAGTTTACCGATCAAGGAGAACGGTGAACTCCAGCGCTAGGGGAATACTGCACATAGAATTCATGGCTTTTTTACCATAATTCATTAGTTTTTCAAACTTAATTTTTTTAACTGTTTTTTTTTTAATTTTTCTTTTTCCCTTTTTCAAACAACATCTTATCAATCCCTTTTTTAAAAAAAACATTTTTTATTTTTCATTTTTAGAGACATTGTTATCCCTTCATAGTGTTGCCCTTATTTTTGGCATATATATATAAGTTGTTCTCTCTTTAAAATTTTGAGATACAATTTCTTCTAACAGATCAAAATATACCCTAAATCACTAGTTTATGGCTTTGTTCTATTCGCCTGCCTGATCACATTCTCTCCCTTTTTTTTCTTTTTTTTTCTTTTTCTTTTTAAATCCTCTTTCTTTTTAAAAACAACTTCTTATCAATTCCTTTTATAAAATCTTTTATAATTTTCATCTTTACAGTCATCTTCCATCCCTTCATTGTATCAACCCTTATTTTGTACATATATAAGTCTTTTTTCCTTTAAAATTTTAGCAGGCACTTTCTTCTAACAGACCAAAATATGCCCAAAAGCTAGTGTGTGGCACTGATCTATGCACTAGCCTGATCATATCTGATCATATTCTCTTTTTTTTTTGTTTTGTTCTCTTTTTGTTTGTTTTTATCTTTTTCTTTTTCCTTTTTTTTTTTCTCTTCTTTCTTTCCCTTTCTTGTCCCCTGGCTTCAGGTCTTTTTGATTTGTATAGAGTATATTTGCTGGAGACATTGTTAACCTGTTAGCATTCTGTTCTCTCATTCATCTGTTCTCCTCTGGACAAAATGACAAGACGAAAAAAAACACCTCAGCAAAAAGAACAACAGGTAGTACCATCTGCCAGGGACCTACTCAATACTGACATTAGTATGATGTCGGACCTAGAGTTCAGAATCATGACTTTAAAGATACTAGCTGGGCTTGAAAAAAGTGTAGAAGTTATTAGAGAAATCCTTTCTGGAGAAATAAAAGAACTCAAATCTAACCAAGTCGAAATCAAAAAGGCTATTAATGAGGTGCAATCAAAAGTGGGGGCACTAACTGCTAGGATAAATGAGGCAGAAGAAAGAATCAGCGATATAGAAGACCAAATGATGGAAAATAAAGAGGCTGAGAAAAAGAGAGATAAACAACTACAGGATCACGAGGGCAGAATTCAAGAGATAAGCGATACAATTAGACGAAACAACATTAGAATAATTGGGATCCCAGAAGAAAAGAAAGAGAGAGGGAGGCAGAAGGTATATTAGAGCAAATAATAGCAGAGAACTTCCCAAATGTGGGAAGGAAAGAGGCATCAAAATCCAGGAGGCACAGAGAACCCCTCTCAAAATCAATAAAAATAGGTCAACACCCCGACATCTAATAGTAAAACTTAGGAGTCTCAGAGACAAAGAGAAAATCCTGAAAGCAGCTCGGGAGAAGAGATATGTAACCTCCAATGGTAGAAACATTAGATTGGCAACAGATCTATCCACAGAGACCTGGCAGGCCAGAAAGGACTGGCATGATATCTTCAGAGCACTAAACGAGAAAAATATGCAGCCAAGAATACTATATCCAGCTAGGCTCTCATTGAAAATTGAAGGAGAGATAAAAAGCTTCCAGGACAAACAAAAACTAAAGGACTTTGCAAACACGAAACCAGCCCTCCAAGAAATATTGAAAGGGGTCCTCTAAGCAAAGAGAGAGACTAAAAGCAGCACAGATCAGAAAGGAACAGAGACAATATACAGTAACAGTCACCTTACAGGCAACACAATGGCACTAAATTCATACCTTTCAATAGTTACCCTGAATGTAAATGGGCTAAATGCCCCAATCAAAAGACACAGGCTATCAGATTGGATTAAAAAACAAGACCCATCAATATGCTGTCTGCAAGAGATTCATTTTAGACCCAAAGACACCCCCAGATTGAAAGTGAGGGAGTGGAAAACCATTTACCATGCTAATGGACACCAAAAGAAAGCTGGGGTGGCAATCCTTATATCAGACAAATTAGATTTTAAGCCAAAGACTGTAATAAGAGATGAGGAAGGACACTATATCCTACTTAAAGGGTCTATCCAACAAGAAGATCTAACAATTGTAAATATCTATGCCCCTAACGTGGGAGAAGCCAATTATATAAGGCAATTAATAACAAAAGCAAAGAAACACATGGACAACAATACAATAATAGTGGGGGACTTTAACACCCCCCTCACTGAAATGGACAGATCATCTAAGCAAAACATCAACAAGGAAATAAAGACTTTAAATGACACACTGGACCAAACGGACTTCACAGACATATTCAGAACATTCCATCCCAAAGCAACGGAATACACATTCTTCTCTAGTGCCCATGGAACATTCTCCAGAATCGATCACATCCTAGGTCACAAATCAGGTCTCAACCAGTACCAAAAGATTGGGATTATTCCCTGCATATTTTCGACCACAATGCTTTGAAACTAGAACTCAATCACAACAGGAAAGTCGGAAAGAACTCAAATACATGGAGGCTAAAGAGCATCCTACTAAAGAATGAATGGGTCAACCAGGAAATTAAAGAAGAATTAAAAAAATTCATGGAAACCAATGAAAATGAAAACACAACTGTTCAAAATCTTTGGAATACAGCAAAGGCAGTCCTGAGAGGAAAGTATATAGCAATACAAGCCTTTCTCAAGAAACAAGAAAGGTCTCAAATACACAACCTAACCCTACCCCTAAAGGAGCTAGAGAAAAAACAGCAAATGAAGCCTAAACCCAGCAGGAGAAGAGAAATAATAAAGATCAGAGCAGAAATCAATGAAATAGAAACCAAAAGAACAGTAGAACAGATCAACGAAACTAGGAGCTGGTTCTTTGAAAGAATTCACAAGATTGATAAACCCCTGGCCAGACTTATCAAAAAGAAAAGAGAAATGACCCAAATCAACAAAATCATGAATGAAAGAGGAGAGATCACAACCAACACCAAAGAACTACAAACAATTATAAGAACATATTATGAGCAACTCTATGCCAGCAAATTAGATAACCTGGAAGAAATGGGTGCATTCCTAGAGATGTATCAACTACCAAAATTGAACCAGGAAGAAATAGAAAACCTGAACAGACCTATAACTACTAAGGAAATTGAACCAGTCATCAAAAATCTCCCAACAAACAAAAGCCCAGGGCCAGATGGCTTCCCAGGGGAATTCTATCAGACATTTAAAGAAGAATTAATACCTTTTCTCCTGAAACTGTTCCAAAAAATAGAAATAGAAGGAAAACTTCCAAACTCATTTTATGAGGCCACCATTACCTTGATGCCAAAACCAGACAAAGACCCCATCAAAAAGGAGAACTACAGACCAATATCCTTGATGAACATGGATGCAAAAATGCTCACCAAAATACTAGCAAATAGGATCCAACAGTACATTAAAAGGATTATTCACCACGACCAAGTGGGATTTATCCCTGGGCTGCAAGGCTGGTTCAACATCCGCAAATCAATCAACGTGATACATACATTAACAAAAGAAAGAACAAGAATCATATGATCCTCTCAATAGATGCAGAAAAAGCATTTGACAAAGTACAGCATCCTTTCTTGATCAAAACTCTTCAGAGTGTAGGGATAGAGGGTACATACCTCAATATCATAAAAGCCATCTATGGAAAACCTACAGCAACTATCATTCTCAATGGGGAAAAGCTGAGAGCTTTTCCCCTAAGGTCAGGAATGCGGCAGGGATGTCCACTCTCACCACTGCTATTCAACATAGTATTAGAAGTCCTAGCCACAGCAATCAGACAACAAAAAGAAATCAAAGGCATCCAAATCGGCAAAGAGGAAGTCAAACTCTCACTCTTTGCAGATGATATGATACTGTATGTGGAACACCCAAGAGACTCCACCCCAAAACTGCTAGAACTCATACAGGAATTCAGTAAAGTGGCAGGATATAAAATCAATGCACAGAAATCAGTGGCATTCCTATACACCAACAACAAGACAGAAGAGAGAGAAATCAAGGAGTCGAACCCATTTACAATTGCACCCAAAACCATAAGATACCTAGGAATAAATTTAACCAAAGAGGCAAAGGATCTGTACTCAGAAAACTATAAAATACTCATGAAAGAAATTGAAGAAGACAAAAAAAATGGAAAAACGTTCCATGCTCATGGATTGGAAGAAAAAACATTGTGAAGATGTCAGTGCTATCTAGAGCAATCTACACATTCAATGCAATCCCCATCAAAATACCATCCACCTTTTTCAAAGAAATGGAACAAATAATCCTAACATTTGTATGGAACCAGAAGAGACCCCGAATAGCCAGAGGAATATTGAAAAAGAAAAGCAAAGCTGGCGGCATCACCATTCCGGACTTCCAGCTCTATTACAAAGCTGTAATCATCAAGACAGTATGGTACTGGCACAAAAACAGACACATAGATCAATGGAACAGAATAGAGAGTCCAGAAATGGACCCTCAACTCTATGGTCAACTCATCTTTGACAAAGCAGGAAAGAATGTCCAATGGAAAAAAGACAGTCTCTTCAACAAATGGTGTTGGGAAAATTGGACAGCCACATGCAGAAGAATGAAACTGGACCATTTCCTTACACCACACACAAAAATAGACTCCAAATGGTTGAAAGACCTAAACGTGAGACAGGAGTCCATCAAAATCCTAAAGGAGAACACAGGCAGCAACCTCTTCGACCTCAGGCACAGCAACTTCTTCCTAGAAACATCGCCAAAAGCAAGGGAAGCCAGGGCAAAAATGAACTACTGGGATTTCATCAAGATAAAAAGCTTTTGCACAGCAAAAGAAACAGTCCACAAAACCAAAAGACAACCAACAGAATGGGAGAAAATATTTGCAAATGACATATCAGATAAAGGGCTAGTATCCATAATCTATTAAGAACTTATCAAACTCAACACCCAAAGAACAAATGATCCAATCAAGAAATGGGCAGAAGACATGAACAGACATTTTTCCAAAGAAGACATCCAAATGGCCAACAGACGCATGAAAAAGTGCTCAACATCGCTCGGCATCAGGGAAATCCAAATCAAAACCTCCATGAGATACCACCTCACACCAGTCAGAATGGCCAAAATTAACAAGTCAGGAAACGACAGATTTTGGTGGGGATGTGGAGAAAGGGGAACCCTCCTACACTATTGGTGGGAATGCAAGCTGGTGCAGCCACTCTGGAAAACAGTAGGGAGGTTCCTCAAACAGTTGAAAATAGAGCTACCATAGGATCCAGCAATTGCACTACTGGGTATTTACTCCAAAGATACAAATGTAGGGATCCGAAGGGGTATGTGTACCCCAATGTTTATAGCAGCAATGTCCACAATAGCCAAACTGTGGAAAGAGCCAAGATGTCCATCGACAGAGGAATGGATAAAGAAGGTGTGGTATATATACACAACGGAATATTATGCAGCCATCAAAAGGAATGAGATCTTGCTATTTGCAACGACGTGGATGGAACTGGAGGGTGTTATGCTGAGTGAAATAAGTCATTCAGAGAAAGACATGTATCATACGACCTCACTGATATGAGGAATTCTTAATCTCAGGAAACAAACTGAGGGTTGCTGGAGTGGTGTGGGGTGGGAGGGATGGGGTGGCTGGGTGATAGACATTGGGGAGGGTATGTGCTATGGTGAGCACTGTGAATTGTACAAGACTGATGAATCACGGATCTGTACTTCTGAAACAAATAATGCAATATATGTTAAGAAAAAAAAGAAGAAGATAGCAGGAGGGGAAGAATGAAGGGGATTAAGTCAGAGGGGGAGACGAACCATTAGAGACAATGGACTCTGAAAAACAAACTGAGGGTTCTAGAGGGGAGGGGGTGGGGGGATGGGTTAGCCTCGTGATGGGTATTAAAAAGGGCACATTCTGCGTGGAGCACTGGGTGTTATGCACAAACAATGAATCTTGGAACACTACATCAAAAACTAATGATGTAATGTATGGTGATTAACATAACAATAAAAATTATTAAAAAAATAAAATAAAGATTTTATTTATTTATATGTCAGAGACAGAGAAAGAGCGTACAAGCAGGAGAAGCAAGGGGAGCAGCAGAGGGAGAAGCAGGCTCCCCGCTGAGCAGGGAGCCCAATGTGGGACTCGATCCCAGGACCCTGGGATCATGACCTGAGCCGAAGGCAGACGCTTAACGACTGAGCCACCCAGGCACCCTGAAACTAATACAATGTTATATGTCAATTATATCTCAAATAAAGAAGCAAAACCTACCATTTGTGACTGACTACATGGATGAAACTAGAAAATGTTATGCTAAGCGAAATAAGACAGAGAAAAACAAATACTACATGATCTCATCTCATTTACATGTGGAATCTTAAAAAAAAAAAAAATTCAACTCATAGTAACAGAGAGTAGAATAGAGGTTACCAGAGGCTTGGGGTGGAGGTGGGGGAAAGGGGAGATAATGGACACGGGATACAAATTTCCAGTTACAAGATAAATAAGATCTGGAAACCTAATGTATAGTGATCATAGTTAATAATAATGTATTATATACTTGAAAGTCGGTCCAAGTGTTCTCACCAAACACATACACAAAATGTAACTGTATGAGGTGAAAGATGTTTATTAGAGTGACTGTGGGATCATTTCACAATGTATATCAAAACATCATGCTATACAACATACATATTACAATTTGTATTCATAAGTCATACCTCAATAAAGTTGGAAAAATAAACAAATAAATAAAATTAAAACTTATTCCATTATATTACTGGGTTTTTTTAAGTATGTAAGTTCTAAATACTAAACGTGTCAAACCATGCACTCTTTCTCCTCTGAGTGGTTGCACACACTGTGCCCCTGCTAACAGTCTCCTCTCCTTTCCCATCTCCCCCACCACTCTCCATTGTTAACATCTCATTTTAGACATTGTGTCCTCTGGGGCACCTGTGTGACCTCCATGTCCAGGCTCAGTCACCCTTCTATCAGATTGTACTTCCTTGTACTTCTCCTTCTTAACCAACTGCAACTACTGATTTATGCAATTATTTATTTCTACATATTTCCACTAGATTGTAAATGCTATGCCCTGTCATCCTACTAGGCACTTAATAAATATTTGTTGATGAATAAACAGATTATTTCACATTTCAGGATGTCTCTTTGAAACCACCAAAATACAGATTTTCTACTGATGCACTTAGTTTGTAACCTTCTCTCTCCTTTATTCATTTGTGTAATTGGCTATCTAATTTTTCATTATTTCATTGAATTGTCTAACTTTTTTCAATATGTTGTTTCAAAACATCCTATCCTTTTTAAATCTTGACATTGACTATTAGGGGGCCAGGAAAAATTATTATAGTCAATAACTTGATGATTTTCAAAGGGGTGGCTCACCTGGATTGTGAGTGGAAATTCAACTCCCTAAAATAGCCTAACTGACCCAGTCTTCATAAGACAGAAAATCAATTCCATGGAATTATTTTGGTAGTCAGTTCTATCAGATCAGTTGTTTGGACAAAGAATTGTTTGGCAATCAATCGTCTGACAGACTTAAAATTTTAATAAAGTAACTGGATGTTCTAGAAATAAGGGACATGAAAGTTAGTCCTCATGCAACAGACGCAGAAAGATTAAGCCAGACTAAATAAGACTAAGTAGACTAATGGCAAAGGTAGACTTCAGGACTTAACGATGTTTGATTCACTTTTCTTTCTGTATCAAAATTATATCAATAGTTACATTAGTTGTAATGATTCAGCCTTCCTATCAAATCCCTCATCCAACTGCTTCTTTCATGTTTCTATCTATTAAAATGGGTTTATATCAATACAAATTCCTCTGTGGCAGGAAACATACTCAATTTTGTCCCTCAGTCTCTAGCCATATAGGCACATAATAAACTCTTAGATAATGAAAGAATAAGAGAATTCCATCAATAAATCTCTTTTATCTATCCATTCCCCCACCCAACCAGGTATAGGCAAGCCTTCTTCTTATCACAGGAGACATACAAAAACAATTTACTCAGAAATCTATTCTTCTTAAAAGAAAACTGATCTTCCAGATAACCCTATTCACTCCATTTTTCAGCACCCATCCCTCACAACCCCATTGTGAACCACTGCCCTCAACACCACAACCACTTGCCAAATCAGGGAGCTATTTTCATTTTCATCAGAATCAAACAACCTGAGCACTTTTCAGGGTCATTATTCCCTCAATGAAATATATAATATATATATATTATATAAATAATAAATATATATAAATAATATATATATCTTCAATAAAATATATACCTCACATTTCCTTCAAAGACAGCACATGGAAATTCTGAAGAGCTGCCTGCATACCTGAAGTTGAAGATTTCCACACCTTCTGAATCTGAGTGCTCAAAATATCAAACTTCTCAGGGCAATCTCCCTGCTAAATCAGAGATTACCAGGAACAGGGCCCAATATGTTCTAATTTCAGAATATCAGCAGTGTTTTTTGTTTTTGTTTTCTCCTCTGAAAAATATTTATTACATCCTTAATGTATACTAAGCACTGCTGGCACACAGAATATATATAAATTTTAAATTTTAAAAACATATCTCCTGTCTTCAAAGTTATCTCAGTGTCCTTAGAAATACAGAAAGACATGTAAATAAACAAACGTACAAGGTGAAAAATTATCAGTTGCCCCAGACAATACCAAAAAAGGATATATAGAGACAGCAACACTTTGATCAAGTTCTAAATAATAATAGCAATAATAACACCACAAAGATAGGTAAAATATACTGTGCTTATCTCACTTAATCCCCTTAATACCATGTGTGGTAGGTACTATTATTATCCTAATAATAATAACTTTGAAAATTGAAAATTTAGTAACAGCATGGTCAATTAACATTAACCCATTGCTAGTAAAACAATAGAGCTGAGATTTGAACCCAGGGTTTTCTGACTCTAGAGTTGACATTCTTAACTATTGTCCCATCAATTATATTTCAAATGACACACATGCTCTAGGAGAGGGAAACTTAGGGAAAGAAATCTAGAGAGAAACATTTGGGAAACTGCAAGAGTCTAGAATAGCTATAATAATTCCTAGAGCAAAAGTAGGGGAGCAATGAGAAATGAGACCACAGAAGTGGTCAGAAACTCCAGTATGACTGGCCTTTATTGCATGCAATAACTTTTTCCTTTAGGCTCTAGCTGGTAACAATTCACCAAAGGGGCCAATTGATTAAAGGAGATGAGAAAGAGTAAGAAACTAAAAATAATGCCAGATTTATGGTTTGGGGTCTGGGTGGATGGTAGTATCCTTAACAGAACATGCAATATACAAAAGGAAGCAGTTTTTGTAGTGAAGAGAAGAAAGCTGATGTGCCCAGTTTGACCATACTGAATTTAGGTCCGTGAGACATCCAGGGGCAGGGCCTAGGAGGCAGAAAATATGCAGGTTAGGATTTAGGAGACATGCTGAGTTCAGGTATGGGGATAACTCTCTAGGTTCTATATGTGACTCACCTACTTACAGATTAAATATATGCAAGTAGTTTAAAACCAAGCTTCCAAGAAGAATGTCCAGTGTGAGAAGGGCAAGAACAGGGATCTGAAATATACCACTATTTAGAAGAAAGTAGAATAGTAGTTTAAAATCCCCTTTTATGAGCTTCACAGTCTTTTTGTATCTTCTCCTCATAATATTATCATTGGCACAAATCTACGATTGTTGACATCTTATTTGAATAATGTCTTATCCTCAATGAGACAAGCCACTGGGAGCAGAGCTTTTGCTAACTATTGTATTTCAAGTACTAATCATGATGTCAGCAATTGGTACGTGCTCAATACTGAATGAATAAACCAGTTAAAGAAATAGATGAAACTCATCAGAAATGTGGAAAGAGAGGCAGGAGAGAGTGTTGTCAAGGGATTCCAAGGTTTCATGAATAAAGCATACAATAAAAAAAGAAATTAATCTTTGAAAACTATTTGGCATCTTCACAATAACACAAGAAGGAGCACTGTCACAAGGGAGCAAAAAGTCCTAAAGGACACTAAACAAGATAAAATCGAAAAAGAACTGAATAAAATAAGGGAGAATTAAAAGAAAACTAAAAATACAACACAAGATCAATATTTCTTTTGAAAGCAATAAATGGAAGAAAAGACACTGCAAAAAACTGGAACTCAAGTATATAGGTAAACATGAGAAACTTCATCAAAAATATAAAGAAAAAAAAAGGCATCAATGCTATGCAAATACTAGGATTAAAAAAAAGCACATCCAATATAATAATTATAGCTATTTCTTAAAATAAGCAAAACAATCAAAACAGAATATCAAAAATACAATTGATGAAACTTTCCTGAATTGAAAAAACTGAATATGCAAATAGATGTGACTCCCCAGATCTAAATAAAATCAAAAGTATTCTACACAGATACTCCTGGCAAATTCCTGAATTACAAATATAAAAGAAATCCTCTGATAATCCAGACATTTCCTTCAAGTGGAACTGTAAAAAATTCTTAAAATAAAATGAACATAATGAAAAATACATAAATTAATAATGATAAACTGTATCTAATCTCTACAGTATCAACTAGACATGCAGTGAGGGGAGAGGAGGAGAAGAGGATTTCAGATGCAACTTCAAAAACTTTAATAAAATTCTTCATCTCACTCTCAGGGGACTTCACAGATTCCATTTCATTCTTGACTCTGATAACTTTAAAGTAACCTCCTCCCAATAAATTCCAAAACGCAGAAACTGCACAGTTTGACTATAATCCACTAAAGCTTGGAACCTGGTTTTTATTTTATTTTATTTTTTAATAAAGATTTTTATTTATTTATTTGACAGAGAGAGACACAGTGAGAGAGGGAACACAAGCAGGAGGAGTGGGAGAGGGAGAAGCAGGCTTCCCACTGAGCGGGGAGCCCGATGCGGGGCTCAATCCCAGGACCCTGGGACCATGACCTGAGCCGAAGGCAGACGCTTAATGACTGAGCCACCCAGGCGCCCCTTGGAACCTGTTTTTTAATGCTCAATAGAGAAAAATTAAAACTTGGTAATTGAAAATACTCTAACACTCTTCTGAATAACCATTAGTTCAAAGCAAAACTGTGATCAGAGACAATTTGAAAAATAGTAAGAATGAGGCCATCATATGAAAACCTATGATTGATGTCCAGATCCGATTTCAGACATAAATTTGAAGGTTTAAATGCCTTTTCAATGTTACTTATAATATTAAAAATTGGAAACAACATATTGATAAGGCAATAGTTATTATTCAAATATTAAGTCATATATTTTCATCTTTTTTAAAATGGCATTGAAAAAACTTCCAGTGTAACATTATGTGAAAAATGTAGTATCCCAAACTAAGTATATTACCATATGTGGTTAAATGAAAGGAGATATGCAATTATAACTTCCCTGAGAATTTGGAGAGAAATAGAAATTAAAGGAATAGAATAATAATGGCATAAACACAAGTGATAAAAGCAAAATTTGAAGAACAAATATACTTTCTATACATCAAACCATCTTTTAAAAATAGTTCAGATCTGACTGATGCAGTTTAAATGTCTGACCTTCAATACAATTCCATAAATAAGCATATCAAATTTTTAGTAGTCAATGTGTTGATATTATTTTCTTTCCAATATGCTAAAATTAATCTACTATGGTTGTGACTAATCTTAGGAAAAATCATACATCTAATCTCTATTTAGTTGTAACATGGACAAATGATTTGATCTCCATGTATATATTGCATATTCTAAAGATAAATATTAAGAACAATAACTGACAATGGATAGGCCATTTAGGTCAAATCTCATTGTAACTATCTCTAGAAAAACCTATGTATGAGACAAAAGTGAAAGTTAATAGTAATATACGAGTAAAAAGAGAAATTGAATTTCCTCATTAAATAGAATTCTGCAGTTCGTATCACTTGTGGTAATTATTTCACTTTAACCTAGTAGAAAACCTTTGGTAGCCCTACATATGAAAATTAGTGCTATTCAATAAAGAATCTAGAATTCATAATAACACTGGGTTTTAAAATATACACCAAGCACTGAATACTGAGGTCAATGTCAGCTTTTATCCATTCAAATCTGAAAGCTAAATCAGTTTTATTAGAGATCTATACCAATAGCATACTTTGCGCCTGATCAGGATTTTCAATGTTTATTTTTCTCTTTGGTGGGTAACAGCATCATTACTGACAAGTAAATTAAGGTATAGTAAGGCATACATAAAACAGAAGATGATTATAGAGTATTGTGAAAGTTCATAATTTGCAACCCTTTTCAGGAGTATATGTAGATTTTAGTGACCACAACAGATAAATGTTACTTCTGAACTATTTGCATGAAACTTCACAAAGACAGCCTGTGAAGAAAGGCTTCAGAGGCATGAATTTTTTTATTCACTGGCATTATCTCTTCTTTTCCAGCTATTAAAAGAAATGTCCTTAAAAGAACTCACAAGAAAAAGACCATAACACATCTATAGTAGGCAGATAAAATTCACTACTAATACGGATGTCTTCTCCCTTCTGAGTGTGATAGGCAGAATAACCGTCACACAAAAAGCATATCTAACTGTGAATATGTGAAGTTATACAGTAAAGGGGAATTAAGGCTGCAGATGGAATTAAGATTGCTAATCAACTAACCTCAAGATGGAGATATTATCCTGGGTTATCGGGGTGGACCCAATATAGTCACAAGGGTCCTTAAAGGTCAGAGTTAAAGAGGCATTTGAAGATGCTATGCTGTTGGCTTTAAAGATGGATTGGGAGCATAAGCCAAGGACTGTAAGAAGCCTCCAGAAACTGAAAAGACTATGAAATAGATTTACTGCTACAGCCTACAGAGGGAACTCAGTCCTGCTATCATCTTGATTTTAGCCCAGTGAAATGTAAGTCAAACTTCTGACCTCTAGGACTGTGAGATAATAAATTTGAGTTGTTTAAGCCATTAAGTTTATAGCAACTTGTTACAGCATAAATAGGAAGCAAAGTAGGGATCATACTGAAGGAGGGAACTAATAAAAATCCTAAAGAAAGTAACTCCAGAAGAAGTTTCCCTTCCAAATGGAAACCATGAGTAAAGAATGGATGTTTCTTAAGAGTATGGCTATTTAGAAAAATTAATAATTTCATAATTTTATGTGAGAAATCAAGTAATATAAAAACATTTTAAAAGAAAAAGTACACTTTAATTATCAGTCTATGCATTGTCAAAGGGCTTATCTAAGGTCCCAGGGGGTCCCAGTTACAGATAAATGAATTTCAAGTAAAATTTTAAGGTACTTTAAATTTAATTGTTACTCTGAATGTTTTAAAATTTTACCATTTTGTAGGTTTCTATATGAAAATGTTCTATTTTTACTTTACCTCTACATTTTTGTTTTCTCCAATGGCTTTTCTTATGCTCTTGCTCCCATATTTTCACTCCAAGACTCCATATCCACATCTTCTGAGGCTTTACACCAATAAACTTCTCTCTTACATTTCTGGACTTCCCTTTTCACTTCATACTTCCTGCTCATGTTTCCCTGATCCTGTATACCTCCCTTCTGGCATCAACCATGGTTCTTAGTTTCAATCAACCAATCAACAACAAAAATTTTGGCAGATTTAAAGAGAAACAACTTATTAAAAATGCATGATCAGAGAGAATGCCAAGTGTTGGTGAAGATGTTGAGCAACTGCAGCTCTCCTTACAGGGGAGATATTAATTGGTGGAAATATTAATGGAAAATCACTTTGGCAAATTGTTTAGAAATATGTCTGTGGGCTATGAAGGAGAAACAACACTTAAAATCATGAAGACACCTCTGTCATTGGCCCTTGGTACAGACAAGAGAACCTGCAATGCCACCACTAACAACTCAGCTTTCTAGAAACAAGGTCATTTCTATAACAAGAGTCATTGCTGCTTCTGTGGCCCAGATGTAGCTACTGCTTCTAACACCATCTCACCAATGGTCCCAAATACTGCCCCATAAAAGACTAGATTACCTAAGCACAGGAAGGAGTTTCAGAAGTCAAGTAACCAAAAGGCAACTAAATGTCCCATATATCTTCTATGACATCTTAAATATATACTGCAACAATCTCATCATAGCCATATTTCTACCTTAGAAATTTCTTCCTCATAATCTTATGTGTCTTCATAGAATCAATACCTATAACCTACATACCAATGGCTCCCAAATTTGTGCTTCTAACTTGGCTATTGTGTGCAGAAGCTTGGGACTTCAAGCAAGTTTCAATGTGGGTTCTTTTTCAGATCAAATATTGCTTTCTATAAAAGAAACAACAACAACAAAAAGTTCTCTGCCCCCCCCCCCAGATCGTCATTCCCACAGATTTATGCGGGTCTACAGAAGCAAAACACAAAAGTCTTCTCCTCCACAAAATTTCTTGGCCACTCATACAAATATCTAGAGGATGTGAATCTCCTTTCAATTACAGAGATCACGTGCACTTCAATTCTCACTGGAGACCTCAGTCATGACTAACCTGCTATCTGACTATTTTCCAAAGCTTGGCTGAAATAGCTAATATTTGAGAAAGACATTCTGAAGGGTAGACAAATACTTATTCTTTGGATTCTTCAGACTTTATCCTTATATTAAACTACCTATCCAGAACAATGGTACTCTGACCTCCTAAAGAATTGTTTTTAATTAGACAAAACCGATTCTGAGATAGTAATAATAATAACATGGGAAAGTTTTTTGTTATAATTACTAAATTTAGCCCATGCCCTTATGTAAAATTTCTCATGACAAATTTTTCTCAGAACGTCCAGGAATAAAGGTTGTCTCCTGTGATAAAATTTATGTTTGTTACCATAACACAATGAAAACTATGCAACCCATTTATTCTACTTACCCAGTTTTGCACTCAGCTGCATTAGGGTTCCTCACTAGTTGTGCTGCTGTTTATATCTCCTGCTTTACCTCTATTTCTTACTTATGATTTTTAACTTTTTTTATCATTTAATCAAAAATATTTACTGCAATTCTACAGTAAGCCATCAATCACTCTTTTAGGTATTAAGAATACAATAAAGAAGGGATGCCTGGGTGGCTCAATTGGTTAACCTGCCTTCAGTTCAGGTCATGATCCCAGTGTCCTGGGATCAAGTCCCGCATCAGGTTCCTTGCTCAGCAGGGAGCCTGCTGATCCTCCTGCTTGTGCATGCTCTCTCTCTCTCTCTCTCTGACAAATAAATAAATAAAATCTTTTAAAAAAAATAAAACAAATAAGATTTTTAAAAAAGAATACAACAGGAAAGAAATAATAGACTAACATCCCTGCCATTGCAGAATTTACATTCTCATAGGGGGAAAGACTAAAAATAAATAATGTAAGATGTATAATATATGAAATGGAAAAATACAGAAAATGATGAATGAACATACAAGAACTGAACAAATTTTTTAAACATGGTAGTCAAATGAAAAGTGACAATGGAAAAAGGACAGTGTGGCAGAAATGGAAGGAGCAAGAAGTGGAGTGGGAAAAAAATGAGGGCCAGATCACATGAGGTCTTTTATTCTGAGATGGTAAGCCAAGGAGGGTTTTGTAAAAAAATAAATAAATAAATAACATGGTAAGATTTGAGTTGTAAAGGAACAGGTCTGACTACCATGTTGAAAATAAGCAGTGGCATATGGAAAGATCAGTTAGACGGTTACAGCAAATCAACCATGGCTTAGATAAAATAGAAGGATCTGACAGTTGGGTACAATAAAAAATAATTACTGAAAAATTTCAGGACAAGTAAGACTTGGAAAGAAGAGAAAATATCAGAGAACCAGAATGGTATGAGATTTCTCTACAACACTGGATGTCAGAAGAAAATGGAGAATGACCAAAATTCTAGAGGAATATTTTTCGAACTAAACCCAACTCAAAAGCAGAATAAAAGATATCTGTAATATGGTAGAACTACCTTGCAACTACCTCTCTTGGAGAATGTGCTTTAGCAAAAAGTGAGAGAAAACCTAGAAAGTAGAGGACATAGGATTCAGGAAATGATGGGAGAATGGGAAAGAAAACCTATAGCTTGACAGCAGTACAGCACAACAGGCCCAGAAAGTGACAAGTCCAAACTTAATCAGGAAGAAGAAAATCTCTGTCAGGTTCATAGGAAAAATACAGATTTGACAAAGAGATGATATGCTAAATGATATAATGAAGTATATGGAAAATAAGAATATATGTGTAAAAAATTAGGCAAATAAAAATAAAGCAATTATTTAGTGCAACTTTACTATACTTCTTAACTCAACAAACAGTATTTACATTGTCATAATGATGTTATTGATAACTCAAAGGAATGAAAGAACTACATTAGGAGGATATGGAAAGGGAAGTGTAAGTCCAAGGTTAAATCATAAAAAGTCACTATACAGAAACTAAAACAAGTCATCAAATAACACAACAGTAAAAATATTGTATAGAAAAACATGGCAATCACAGGAAGAAAGAGCTAAAAGCTGTTAACCCTGAAAACTGAAACTGGATGTAAATAAAGGAATATACTGTTTTTCATTATAATCACTTTTGGTAGTATTTTTTTTTAAGATTTTATTTATTTACCTAACAGAGAGAGACACAGTGAGAGAGGGAACACAAGCAGGGAACACAAGCAGGGGGAGTGGGAGAGGGAGAAGCAGGCCCCCCGCAGAGCAGAGAGCCCGACATGGGGCTCGATCCCAGGACCCCGGGATCACGACCCGAGCCGAAAGTAGACGCTCAACGACTGAGCAGCCCAGGTGCCCCTTGGTAGTATTTTTTTAAAAACCATGTGAATGCATTAATTTAATAAAATTTAATTTTTAAAATTAAAATAGAAATATCATATGATCCAATTATTCCACTACTGGGTATTTACCCAAAAAAATGAAAACACTAATTTGAAAAGATACATGCACCCCTAGTTTACTGCAGCATTATTTACAGTAGCCAAGATATGAAAGCAACCCAGTGTCCATCAATAGAAGTACGAATAAAGAAGATGTGGTGTACACACAGATGCATGCACACACACACACACACACACACACACACACACATTGAAATATGAGTCAGTCATAAAAAAGGATATGATCTTGCTGTTTGTGATACAGACCTAGAGGGTATTACGCTAAGTGAAACAAGTCAGAGAAAGACAAATACCATATGCTTTCACTTATATGTGGAAACTAAAAAACAAATGAATAAACAAAAAGCAGAAACAGACTTACAAATACCAGAGGGGAGGAGGGTGGGAAATGGGCAAATGGGTGAAGAGGAGTGGGAGATACAAGCCTCTAGTTATGGAATGAATGAGTGACCCGGGCTAAAAGTACAGCATAGGGAATATAGTAAGTGGTATTGTAATTGTCATATGCAAACAGATTTTAGCTACACATGTGGTGAGCATAGCATAATACATAGACTTGTCAAATAACTATGCTGTGTAACTGAAACTAAAGTAACACTGGGAGTCAACCATACTTCAATAAAAAAATGAACTGTTTATGTGTACATACACATACAAATTCACATACGCATGTATACACTTCTAGGTATGCTACTTAACAGGGCTATTAACATAATTGCTGAATCTTGGGGGAGTAGAATATTATTTTCCCCATATAAATAGTATAAACTGAACAACTGGGTTTGATTCAGAATGTCCCCTGGTAGCCAACTCATCACATGAAAATAATAGTTTTCTTACACTAAAACCTCTAAGTTATTTTTCATCTCCATATGAATTTCCATTACCCAGTATGAAATATTGAAAATGGGAGATTATTATACAAATGCTTTATAACTTTCTCCTATCCAGCAGTGTTTAGAGATTTCAGAAAGATTTTTGAAAAACGATATTACACTTAGGTCAGCAAACTCAGTTATCTGTCGAATGCAAATGCAATAAAAAGCCTTGCATTCTCCCTTTATTCTATGAGGGCATTCAACAAACCTCTGTAACACACCTTTTATTTCTTTCTTTAAATTTTATTATTGTTATGTTAATCACCATACAATAAATCATTAGTTTTTGATGTAGTGTTCCATGATTCATTGTTTGTGTGTAACACCCAGTGCTCCACGCAGAACGTGCCCTTTTTAATACCCATCACCAGGCTAACCCATCCCCCCACACCCCTCCCCTCTAGAACCCTCACTTTGTTTTTCAGAGTCCATCATCTCTCATGGTTCGTCTCCCCCTCCGATTTCCCCCCCTTCATTCTTCCCCTCCTGCTATCTTCTTTTTTTTTTCTTAACATATATTGCATTATTTTTTTCAGAGGTACAGATCTGTGACTCAACAGTCTTGCACAATTCACAGTGCTCACCATAGCACATACCCTCCCCAATGTCTATCACCCAGCTACCCCGTCCCTCCCACCCCACCCCCACTCTAACAACCCTCAGTTTGTTTCCTGAGATTAAGAATTCCTCATATCACTGAGGTTATATGATACATGTCTTTCTCTGATTAACTTATTTCACTCAGCATAACACCCTCCAGTTCCATCCATGTCGTTGCAAACAGCAAGGTCTCATTCCTTTTGATGGCTGCATAATATTCCATTGTATATATATACCACTTCTTCTTTGTCCATTCATCTCTCGATGGACATCTTGGCTCTTTCCACAGTTTGGCTATTGCGGACATTGCTGCTATAAACATTGGGGTGCACGTACCCCTCTGGATCCCTACATTTATATCTTTGAGGTAAATACACAGTAATGCAATTGCTGGATCGTATGGTACCTCTATTTTCACCTTTTTGAGGAACCTCCATACTGTTTTCCAGAGTGGCTGCACCAGCTTGCATTCCCACCAACAGTGTAGAAGGGTTCCCCTTTCTCTGCAACCCCGTCAACATCTGTCATTTCCTGACTTGTTAATTTTAGCCATTCTGACTGGTGTGAGGTGGTATCTCATGGAGGTTTTGATTTGGATTTCCCTGATGCCGAGCAATGTTGAGCACTTTTTCATGCATCCGTTGCCCATTTGAATGTCTTCTTTGGCAAAATGTCTGTTCATGTCTTCTGCCCATTTCTGGATTGGATCACTTGTTCTTTGGGTGTTGAGTTTGATAAGTTCTTTACAGATTTTGGATACTAGCCCTTTATCTGATATGTCATTTGCAAATATTTTCTCCCATTCTGTCGGTTGTCTTTTGGTTTTGTGGACTGTTTCTTTTGCTGTGCAAAAGCTTTTTATCTTGATGAAATCCCAATAGTTCATTTTTGCCCTTGTTTCTCTTGCCTTTGGCGATGTGTCTAGAAAGAAATTGCTGCGGCTGAGTTTGAAAGGTTGCTGCCTGTGTTCTCCTTTAGGATTTTGATGGACTCCTGTCTCACATTTAGGTCTTTCAACCATTTTGAGTGTACTTTTCTGTGTGCTGTAAGGAAATGGTCCAGTTTCATTCTTCTACATGTGGCTGTCCAATTTTCCCAACACCATTTGTTGAAGAGACTTTTTTCCATTGGACATTCTTTCCTGCTTTGTCAAAGATGAGTTGACCATAGAGTTGAGGGTCCATTTCTGGGCTCTCTGTTCTGTTCCATTGATCTATGTGTCTGTTTTTGTGCCAGTTCCATACTGTCTTGATGATGACAGCTTTGTAATAGAGCTGGAAGTCCGGAATTGTGATGCTGCCAGCTTTGCTTTTCTTTTTCAACATTCCTCCGGCTATTCGGGGTCTTTTCTGGTTCCATACAAATGTTAGGATTATTTGTTCCATTTCTTTGAAAAAAGTGGATGGTATTTTGATGGGTATTGCATTGAATGTGTAGATTGCTCTAGGTAGCATCGACATCTTCACAATATTTGTTCTTCCAATCCATGAGCATGGAAAGTTTTTCCATTTCTTTGTGTCCTCCTCAATTTCTTTCATGAGTATTTTATAGTTTTCTGAGTACAGATCCTTTACCTCTTTGGTTAGATTTATTCCTGGGTATCTTATGGCTTTGGGTACAATTGTAAATGGGATTGACTCCTTAATTTCTCTCTCTTCTGTCTTGCTATTGGTGTATAGGAATGCCACTGATTTCTGTGCATTGATTTTATATCCTGCCACTTTACTGAATTCCTGTATGAGTTCTAGCAGTTTTGAGGTGGAGTCTTTTGGGTTTTCCACATAAAGTATCATATCATCTGTAAAGAGTGAGAGTTTGAGTTCTTCTTTGCCGATTTGGATGCCTTTGATTTCTTTTTGTTGTCTGATTTTTGTGGCTAGGACTTCTAATACTATGTTGAATAGCAGTGGTGAGAGTGGACATCCCTGCCGCATTCCTGACCTTAAGGGGAAAACTCTCAGTCTTTCCCCATTGAGAATGATAGTCGCTGTAGGTTTTTCATAGATGGCTTTTATGATATTGAGGTATGTACCCTCTATCCCTACACTCTGAAGAGTTTTGATCAAGAAAGGATACTGTACTTTGTCAAATGCTTTTTCTGCATCTATTGAGAGGATCATATGATTCTTGTTCTTTCTTTTGTTAATGTATTGTCTCACGTTGTTTGATTTGCGGATGTTGAACCAACCTTGCAGCCCAGGGATAAATCCCACTTGGTCGTGGTGAATAATCATTTTAATGTACTGTTGGATCCTATTGGCTAGTATTTTGGTGAGAAATTTTGCATCCATGTTCATCAAGGATATTGGTCTCTAATTCTCCTTTTCGATGGGGTCTTTGTCTGGTTTTGGCATCAAGGTAATGGTGGCATCATAAAACAAGTTTGGAAGTTTTCCTTCCGTTTCTATTTTTTGGAACAATTTCAGAAGAATAGGTATTAATTCTTCTTTAAATGTTTGGTAGAATTCCCCTGGGAAGCCATCTGGCCCTGGGCTTTTGTTTGTTGGGCGATTTTTGATGACTGCTTCAATTTCCTTAGTGGTTATAGGCCTGTTCAGGTTTTCTATTTCTTCCTGGTTCAATTTTGGTAGTTGATACATCTCTAGGAATGCATTCATTTCTTCGAGGTTATCTAATTTGCTGGCATAGAGTTGCTCATAATATGTTCTTATAATTGTTTGTAGTTCTTTGGTGTTGGTTGAGATCTCTCCTCTTTCATTCATGATTTTGTTGATTTGGGTCATTTCTCTTTTCTTTTTGATAAGTCTGGCCAGGGGTTTATCAATCTTGTGAATTCTTTCAAAGAACCAGCTCCTAGTTTCGTTGATCTGTTCTACTGTTCTTTTGGTTTCTATTTCATTGATTTCTGCTCTGATCTTTATTATTTCTCTTCTCCTGCTGGGTTTAGGCTTCATTTGCTGTTTTTTCTCTAGCTCCTTTAGGGGTAGGGTTAGTTTGTGTATTTGAGACCTTTCTTGTTTCTTGAGAAAGGCTTGTATTGCTATATACTTTCCTCTCAGGACTGCCTTTCCTGCATCCCAAAGATTTTGAACAGTTGTGTTTTCATTTTCATTGGTTTCCATGAATTTTTTTTAATTCTTGTTTAATTTCCTGGTTGACCCATTCATTCTTTAGTAAGATGCTCTTTAGCCTCCATGTCTTTGAGTTCTCTCTGACTTTCTCTTGTGATTGAGTTCTAGTTTCAAAGCATTGTGGTCGAAAATATGCAGGGAATAATCCCAATCTTTTGGTACTGGTTGAGACCTGATTTGTGACCTAGGATGTGATCGATTCTGGAGAATGTTCCATGGGCACTAGAGAAGAATGTGTATTCCGTTGCTTTGGGATGGAATGTTCTGAATATGTCTGTGAAGTCCATTTGGTCCAGTGTGTCATTTAAAGTCTTTATTTCCTTGTTGATGTTTTGCTTAGATGATCTGTCCATTTCAGTGAGGGGGGTGTTAAAGTCCCCCACTATTATTGTATTGTTGTCAATGGGTTTCTTTGCTTTTGTTATTAATTGCCTTATATAATTGGCTGCTCCCATGTGAGGGGCATAGATATTTACAACTGTTAGATCTTCTTGTTGGATAGACCCTTTAAGTAGGATATAGTGTCCTTCCTCATCTCTTATTACAGTCTTTGGTTTAAAATCTAATTTGTCTGATATAAGGATTGCCACCCCAGCTTTCTTTTGGTGTCCATTAGCATGGTAAATGGTTTTCTACCCCCTCACTTTCTTCTCTTTTTTTTGTTTCAATTTTTTATTGTTATGTTAATCACTATACATTACATCATTAGTTTTTGATCTACCCCCTCACTTTCAATCTTGGGGTGTCTTCGGGTCTAAAATAAGTCTCTTGCAGACACATATTGATGGGTCTTGTTTTTTAATCCAATCTGATAGCCTGTGTCTTTTGATTGGGGCTTTTAGCCCATTTACATTCAGGGTAACTATTGAAAGATATGAATTTAGTGCCACACTATTGCCTGTAAGGTGACTATTACTGTATATTGTCTGTGTTCCTTTCTGGTCTATGCTGCTTTTAGGCTCTCTCTTTGCTTAGAGGACCCCTTTCAATATTTCTTGGAGGGCTGGTTTCGTGTTTGCAAATTCCTTTAGTTTTTATTTGTCCTTGAAGCTTTTTATCTCTCCTTCTATTTTCAATGACAGCCTAGCTGGATATAGTATTCTTGGCTGCATATTTTTCTCATTTAGTGCTCTGAAGATATCATGCCAGTCCTTTCTGGCCTGCCAGGTCTCTGTGGATAGGTCTGTTGCCAATCTAATGTTTCTATCAATATAGGTTACATATCTCTTCTCCCGAGCTGCTTTCAGGATTTTCTCTTTGTCTCTGAGACTCGTAAGTTTTACTATTAGATGTCACGATGTTGACCTATTTTTACTGATTTTGAGGGGGGTTCTCTGTGCCTCCTGGATTTTGATGCCTCTTTCCTTCCCCACATTAGGGAAGTTCTCTGTTATAATTTGCTCCAATATACCTTCTGCCCCCCTCTCTTTCTTCTTCTTCTGGGATCCCAATTATTCTAATGTTGTTTCGTCTAATTGTATCGCTTCTCTCTCTAATTCTGCCCTCGTGATCCAGTAGTTGTTTAACTCTCTTTTTCTCAGCCTCTTTATTTTCCATCATTTGGTCTTCTATATCGCTGATTCTCTCCTCTGCCTCATTTATCCTAGCAGTTAGTGCCCCCATTTTTGATTGCACCTCATTAATAGCCTTTTTGATTTCAACTTGGTTAGACTTTAGTTCTTTTATTTCTCCAGAAAGTGTTTCTCTAATAACTTCCATGCTTTTTTCAAGCCCAGCTAGTATCTTTTAAGTCATGATTATGAACTCTAGGTCCGACATCATACTAATGTCCGTATTGAGTAGGTCCCTGGCAGATGGTACTACCTCTTGTTCTTTTTGTTGAGGTGATTTTTTCCATCTTGTCATTTTGTCCAGAGGAGAAGAGATGAAGGAGAGAATAAAATGCTAATAGGGTAACAACGTCCCCAGAAAATATACTCTAAACAAATCAGAAAATATGTGAAACCAAGGGGAAAAAAGGGAAAGAAAGAGAAAAAAAAGAAAAACAAACAAAAACAGAACAAAAAAAAACAAAATATGATCAAATGTGATCAGGCTAGTGCATAGATCAGTGCCACACACTAGATTTTGGGTGTATTTTGGTCTGTTAGAAGAAAATGCCTCCCAAAATTTTAAAGAAAGCAAGACTTAAATATGAACAAAATAAGAGTTGATACGATGAAGGGATAGAATATGACTGTAAAGATGAAAATTATAAAAAATTTTATAAAAAGAATTGATAAGTTATTTGAAAAAAGAAAGAAGAGGATTTAAAAAAAAAAAGAAAGGAAAAAAAAGGGGGGATAGAATGTGATCAGGCAGGAGACTAGAAAAAAGCCATACACTAGAGATTTAGGGCATATTTTGATCTGTTAGAATAAACTGTATCTCAAAATTTTAAAGAGAAAACTATAAATATATATATATATATATATATATATATATATATATATATATATATATATATGCCAAAAATAGGGGTAACTACTATGAAGGGATAGAATATGACTCTAAAAATGAAAAATAAAAATTTTTTTTAAAAAGGGATTGATAAGATGTTGGTTGAAAAAGGGAAAAAGAAACATTTAAAAAAAAAGACAGTTAAAAAAAGATAACTTTGAAAGACTAAAGAATCATGGTGAAAAAGCCATGAATTCTATGTGCAGTATTCCCCTAGCGCTGGAGTTCTGCCATTCTCATTGATCGGTAAACTTGGTCTTGGCTGGCTGTTCTTGCTGATCTTCTCAGGGAGGGGCCTGTTGCCGTGGTTCCCAAATGTATTTGCTGGAGGCGGAATTGCCCTGCCCTGCCCTTGCTGGTCGGGCATAAGTAATCTGCTCAGTTTTGCTCTCGGGATCTTTTATTCCCTGCAAGCTTTCGGTACAGCCTTGGAGGAGGAGAGTGAAAATGGCGGCCTCCCAATCTCTGCCCCAGAGGAGCCGAGAACGCGGGGCCCCACTCCTCAGTGCGCCCCCACAGAAAAGCAGTCAATCACTCCCATCTCCCTGGTCTCTGGCCACACTCTGTGCTCACCTGCCCTGTGACCGAGCATTTCTATCTCTGGCACCCAACTCGGTGTGGAGTCTCCAAACCCAGCAGATCCCTGCAGTGCGTTCCCATGCTGCTCCTCCCAGAGGAGGAAGGGGAGTCTCCCGGATCTGCCGCTTGTTGGGTCCCTGCTGGAGGAGCAGGGGCCCGACTGTGTCACTGATCACAGTTTATGGCAACCCCGAACTGAAAGCCCACGCCTCAGCTCCGTCTCTGCAGCCGGCTTCCCCGCTCTGATACCTGGGAGCTCTGCCACACTCAGGCACCCCCAGTCTTCCTGTGACCCTGAGGGTCCTGAGACCACACTGTCCCACAAGGGTACCACCCCACGTTTGGCCACTGGAGCGACGTCCCTCAGTGGAGCCGACTTCTGAAAGTTCCGATTTTGTGTTCTGCTGCTCTATCACTTGCCAGAAGTGGCCAACGGAGGCCCCCTCCCCCGCCGTCTATCCTCCCGAATATCACCTCAGATTCACTTCTCCAACACATCCTACCTTCCAGAAAGTGTTCGCTTTTCTGTTCAGAGAGTTGTTGCTATTCTTTTCTTCGATCTCCTGTTGAGTTCGTAGGTGTTCAGAATGGTTTGATCCCTATCCAGCTGAATTCCTGAGACCACACAAAATCCAGGTCTCCTACTCCTCTGCCATCTTGCTCTGCCCTGTAACACATCTTAATACCACCAAAAGCAGACTTGGAAAATTTCTCCTTTCCTATCGAAAATTAATCCCTTCCAAATAGATCCCGTGGGTTTTCACATGGTGGTTTGTAAATGTTAGAACAGCACAGGTGAGAGTAACAGGAAATCTAAAAACAACAATAACAAACAGCAACAATAAACTAATTCAAACAATAAGAAAATGTATTAGTTCACATAAGTAAAAGCCTAAATTCTGACAAGGGTCAGGGTAAACTAAATACAAATTACTCCATTCTGCTGTCTTGCAATGCTCTTATGTCCATCTACCTCCCTGTCCCAGCTTCATCCTCAGGGTGGTAGCAAGACTGTGGCATCAGTTCTAATTCTAATACCTCCAAAGGAAGAAAAGGGAACACTTCCACAGCTGTACCAGAAGCACCAGGTAAAAGCATCAGATGCATCATGGTATTAATCATGTGCTTCTGATGCTTTGCCATCTAACACAATGCTGACCCTGGAGAGTGCTAGCCAATTCCTGAAGATAGCAAAAGACTGGCCTCCAAGTGTGCCCTTTTATATACAAACCAACCAATCCTGACCCTTACCCTCAATCACCTCTTTTATTGAGCTCTTACACTGAGGGCCTTTATTCCCCTGCCCTAATCACCCCAGAGCCAGTACAGGACAACTAAGGATAGGACTTAATGCCCCAGAGCCCACCAGAATTATTCAAACTAGCCAATCCTAAACCTGTTTACACTGCCTTGCCTGTTCCTTCATATGGAAACCACAATAAAGGCTCTTGTTCGCATTTTCTCCTCATTCCCTCATTATTCCCTCTCGTTCATATTTTCTCCTCATTCCCTCTGCCTGACCAAATCCATGTGGTCCCTCATGGCATTGTGTGCCCCCTCCTTTTGGTATCCGTGAAATAAACACTCTATTGGCCTCACCATACATGAATAACAAAATCTACATTTTTAAAAAGTCATTATTTCTGCCTTAGTTGCTGAAATTAAGCCATATACCTACTCCTGAGCCAATCACTGGCAAAGAGTATAGAATTACACATAGACATGAGTTTTCCAAAACTGTATGAAGGAGTACTCTTGAGCAATCTTGAGTACTCTTGAGTATATTTTTGATGGCAATACAGGAATATTCAACATCTGCAGGATACCACACGAACTGTTAACTCAAGATAATTCATGCTTTCAACACTACAACCTATTAAATTCTTTTCAATGATGTCAGACCTTTGAGAAGCTGGGTTCTTAGCAGTTGTTATTGTAAAAATAAAAAACAGGAACTGCACAAAAATCAATAAGGTTGAAGTAATGAAGGTGGTGATGTATAATCTGATTCCAGGTTAGAGAAGTTGTGTTTGGAGCTGTTAGATATTTCTTTCTGCCTACAGACATTATGATTAAATTACTTAGATACTAAGAACCCTGGGAACCAAGAGATTTGGGAATCTCTGACTGAGACAAATAAGACCCAAGTCTGTTTGGGGGTAAAGTCAACATCCTCTCAGAAGCATAGGCTTCATGGAGTGCATCCAAAGAGAATTGTAGCCCTGTCAAGAAAGAGGAAGAAACAAGTACTTACAACATTGTTCTCCCTATGGAATTACTATTATTTCCCTTTAAATTATCAGGTCCGTTTCTTCTGCTAAATTGTTATTAAAAAAAAAAAAACACTTTATCTTTTAGATTGTCTTAAAACAATCTGAAAACTTTTCTATAGGTCAAAAATATATTGGTTATGTTTTATTATATGTCAATTACATGCAGATACTTTACATTACCTCTAATGTCAACAATAATCCTAAGAAGTATATATTACCAGAATTTTACAGATAAGTAAAAAGAGCCCAGTAAGATTAAAGTCATTTAGCCAGTAAATGCTGGGCAAGTCTGCCTGGTTCCAAACATGATTTGATGACTTCCCATCTTAATTATTACATTTCTGAAGTACTAGCTCACTTTCTTGCTTCAGATTTTACCAATTCCTCTGTGAAATGCTCTCCTCCTTTATTCTTATGTGACCCCCAGACCCTTCTGAATGATTCTCCTGTAAGCCTGTTTTATACTTTCACCTTTAACGTTCTATTTAAAATACCTCCTTTACCTATTTTTATGGTCCTCTTTCTACTCCAACCCCAAATTAAGATTTTCCTTAAAATTAAAGTCTTTTTTTTCTTGGCACTTTCTATGTCATTTCTGTGTATTTAATTCTCAAATCTCTAACTTCTGTCCTACTATCTTCCATACTTCTAACTGAATATTTGCATTTGGATGTCTCCCTTTTACATAGAATCAACATGTCTAAACTGATCCCATCAACCCCCTTCCAAAACCAGCACTTGTCCCCAGTCTCCCTTTTGATGGTGTTTGCCCCAGACAGCTAGTCTTGAGACCTCAAAACTATAGTTGATACCAGCTTGTTTTTGCCCTCTACAAGTACATCCTATGAATCCATCAAGTATCCCCTTAGAATCAACTTCTTTTCCTTTATTCCTCTTTATAGTTTTTATTTATCTTAACAATTGTATTGTTAATATCATGGTGAATTATGGATTAAATTTACAATTGATTAAATATTTCCTCTATTTTCTCATTTACAAAAAGAAAAAAGTTAATGCTTGCTACCTACTTCCAGGGTTCATGACAATAGGGTATAATGGCGCCATGACTCTCAAAAAATTGGTAATAAGCCTACATTGGCATGACCTATATGAAGCACAGTTTAATTTCCTTAGAAAGTAAACCTTTCATATAGATATAGAGATACAGAGGTATATAGACATAGAGATAGAGATAGTACTCAATTATATCTATGGAAAGAATGACAGAATTAATTTAAAATAGTTCCCTTTTTTTCTTTCAAAGACCTTCAATTCTTTGAATTATTATATTGTATTATTGTTCTCTGCTTTCCTCCCCATATTTTTTAATAAATATTATTACAATGTTTGAAGTATGATTTTCAATCATATATAGAAAAAGTTTAGCAAGTCTACCTCTGTTTAATTTGATGTTATCTTTTGTCAGACTAGTTTTCTGAATATTTCCATTTTTGAACTGCTAGCATTTTAACATTTTCCCAGGGATTAAATATCTATTGGATCACTGCCTTACAAAATATAAATTTGCTTTTCTTACCTCACACTTATTACTCATTAGAAGAATGCATGCTGCATATGATACTAGAAATTAGAGTAGATCATTTGCTTTTTAAAAACCTCCCGCAATGCGGGGCCGCATGGGTGGCTCAGTCAGTTAAGTGTCTACCTTCCCCTCAGGTCATGATCCCAGGGTCCTGGGATCGAGCCTCACATCCAGCCTCGCATCCTGCCTCCCATCCAGCCTCAATCCAGCCTCACATCCCACATCCCATGGGGCTCCCTGCTCAGCAGGGAGTCTGCTTCTCATTCTCGCTCTTCCTCTGCCTGTCCCCTCACATGTGTGCTTCTCTCTCTTTCTCTCTTTCTCAAATAAATAAATAAAATCTTTAAAAAATAAAAATAAATAAATAATAAATAAATAATAAAATCAAACCTCCCACAATGCATCTCATTCTGGTTATGCCTAAGTAGTTATCTTTCTCAACTCTATCATTAACCAGGGGTGCAAAATTAGGTAATACACAACTTCAGAGGGCCTACACTTCTTGACTTGTAAAATTAGAGCACTTTTTAATGCTAACATTTGTGGAATGAAGGTGCTGGAGGAGAGCTCTTTTTCAAGCCTTAAAAGAGCCTAAAATTAAGTGAAAAAAAATTTAATGTCACTTTATTAATGATACATAATCCATAATTTAAAATTCTTATATAAAGAGATAATATTTTGAAGAAGCCAGGTATCATCAGACTTGCTCTTTAACACTATCTGTGCCCTTTTAAATGCCTTCAAAATTCTGACTTCCAAGACTAACATAGTTCTTTTAGGATTCTTCTGTACTGATAAGGAAATTATATTTTCATTTTACATAGAATAAGAGAATGGACTTTGAGGTCATAAAGACCATGCTTTTAATCCTATCCTTTCCATTTAACAAGGTGCTAATTAATTAGCCTCTATGAACCTCTTCATATATAAAAATGAGGGTAATAGCTACTTTCAAGGGTTTTTGTAATTAGGTAAAACAAACAAACAAAAACTCATGACACAGGAAGACACCTAGCTCCTCTGGGTACTCAGTAGGCATGTCATAAATATACCATGCTTGAATAGACTACTGTCACAAAATGTGAAATGAGGTTATAACATGGAACTTTTGTAAAAGCCATGAAAGAGCATAAAGCCAAAGTTATACAATTCACCTCTGTCTGTTTTTATCTATTCACTAAAATTAGTCAATAATTTGCTGAGTGCCTTGTGAATGCAAGGCTAGGTCTTAGGTGCTAAAAATCCAAAGATACATATTACTGACCTTAAAGAAGAAAAAAAGTAGTTGTAGGAACAAATGCATGAAAATAATATTTTAAGACAATGTAGTAAGAAACTCTTATTCTAGAGACTTCATTACATTGGCCAGATACTTTCGTCTTATGTGGTCATCTTTCTATTCAAAATTCACCTAACTTATGTAATAGAATATGCAGACTGTTGGCTTTCAAACTGGGGTTCTACAGTCAGTATTACTCTCGGGAGCTACAAAAAGGATGAGCAGATGGGAATGTTTCCTCACTCCTCACTCCATCCCAATGCAGGCAAAGCAGTCCTAATTTTATCATTTTTACATAATAGGGTTTAATATAATAGCTTATTGACAGAAAAAGAGAAAACAAAAGCTTTAAAGTCACTGATAAGAATAATTATTTCACTAAAGCAGGGTACTCAAGTTAAAATATTATATAATTGTAAACATTTAATCTTCAAATTTTAGCAAGAATATAGTGAGAAGGTCTCTGCAGAGAGACAAATAACATTTGCTCTAAGACCTACAGAATGAATGAAAAGAAACAACTATTCAAGAACTCAGGGAAAAGTATTCCAGATGAAAGGAATAATCAGTGCAGAAGCTCCGAATCAATAAAAGGTAGAAAATCATTTCAAGGAAGAAAAAAGGCAGCCAATCTGGCTAAAGCATTATAGACCAAGGGGAACATGGGATAAAATGATGTTGGAGAATGAGGTAGGTTTGACATCAGGCAGGACCTTGTAAGCCACTGTAAAGAGTTTGGCTTTTTTTCTACAAGCAATGAGAAGTCACTGAAAGATATGAACAGGGAAGTCTTTTCAAAAATTACCGTGGCTTCTAAATGATAATGGATTAGAAAGGAGCAGGTTAAAAAAAAAGAAGAAGATAGTAGGAAGGGTAAAATGAAGGGGCGGAAATTGGAGGGGGAGATGAACCATGAGAGACTATGGACTCTGAGAAAGAAACTGAGGGTTCTAGAGGGGAGAGGGGTGGGGAGATGGGATAGCCTGGTGATGGGTATTAAAGAGGGCACATATTGAATGGAGCACTGGGTGTTATACACAAACAATGAATCATGGAACACTACATCAAAAACTAATGATGTAATGGATGGTGATTAACATAATAAAATTTTAAAAAATAAAAAATAAAAAAAAGAAAGGAGCAGGAAGAGAAAAAAGAAACAAGGTTGGAGTGCTGATACACTTAAAGAGGGAGAGCATGGCATCTTGGATTAGGGTGATAGTAATGGAGTTGAAGAGATAACGGATGTATTTTGAAGGCAGAATCTTCACAAATTTGCTGGTGGATTGGATATGGCAGGTCAGGTAAGGGAGAAATCAAAGATGTTTCATCTAATTTTGTGAGCAATTGGTAGTGTGTCATTTACTGAGATGGTGAAGACTAGAGGGGAGACAAGTCTGCGGGGGGGCGGAATCAAGAGTTCTGTTTTGGACATACCAAGTATGAGATGCCTATTTGACAACCCAATAGATCGAGTAGGTAACTAGATATTATAATAATAACAGCTAAGAATTATTGAGCACTTTTTCTACATATGAGGTACTATTCTAAGTGTTTTTCGTGTATAATTTACATTATAATTTAACCCTCAAAACTTATGAAGTATTATTAATATTATCTTTATAATAATATAAGGATTTATTTCATAAATAAGAAACTCTGATGCAGAGAAAATAAGTAACTGCATCAAACAACTGGTACATGTTGGAGCTGAAAACCAAGCCCAGATGGTCAGGCTCCAGGGCCCATCATCTTAACTTCTACCCTCTATGGAATACAGGATCCAGAGGCCCAGGAGAGTAGGCCCAGTTGTAAACAGATATTTATGAATTGTTTATTAATATATAAACTTTCTTACTCATTCAACATGTATTTATTGAACACCTGCTATGTACCAAGCTCTATTCTAATGAACAAAACAGATGTTCAGATCAAATATTCAGATCAAGAGGCTCCTAATATATCAAATGGTGATATGTGTTACAAAGAAAATTAAAATTGTGTAAGGAAGATAGGAGTGCCTCAAGTTGGAGTGAGTGTTATTTTATATAGCATAGCCAGGGCTGGGCTCTCTGAAAAGGTGACACTGGGACAGAGACATAAAGGAAGTGCAGGTGCAAGTTGTGCACATATCTGATAGGTAGAAGTGTCACAGACAGGGAGAACAGTAAGTACAAAGGCTCTAGGACAGAATTTAATGAAGAACACAGAGATTTAGACTGGACCCTGTGAGTGAGCTTGTTCTCTTAAGCCAAAATGACCTAAAGCACATTGAACCAAAACTTGAGAAACAGCTGCTTCCTCAACATTGCTTGACCCCGTGTCCCTCCAAAGAGAGAAAATGCCAATCCAGAGTCCACATACCCCAGATACAGATGTAAAGGAGCAAGGGAGAGATAGGAAGCATTCTCCACTGTGCCTCTCCATGGCTAATGGGGGCAGCTGTTGGAAAGAGGAACCGGGAGTGCAGTTTCCAAAAAGGAGTTACTTCCAGGCCTGTGGGAAAAGAAAAGCATCTGAAAAGAGAAAAATAAATGGCCACAGATAATTTGAACAAACTCATGCTTAATTATTTCTGGAAGGAAAAAAACAAGAGAATCCATGCCCATCTGTGTTCTGTTCTTAATCCTTTTGAAAGTTCTATTTTCTAATACTATGATCTGACGAGGGCCCTTAAACTTGTTCTATCCCTGACAGCATTCCTCCTTAAGGGGGCAATATGTACACAGTCTGGAAGCTAGGAGTTTGGGGACATGTGGAGGGTACAAGAATAGAAAAGAGCCATAGGTTCCCCCTAGAGGTGTGTTTGCCCCAGTTTGCCTAACCAGCTTTCTGCCTTGTTCTATTATGACTCAACTAACTACCTTAAAAATATTCTTAGAACTAGAAATATGCCACACTCTTTCCGCCCTTCTCCCTTCCCACCTGACCAGAATTAAACTTTCCCCTACAATCCAACTTTGAAACCATGCCTTTCTCACTTCAAGATTTGCTGGCAAACTTCTTGGATGCCAACTGCCTACCTGCCTGGACATGTGAGATTATTGATCTTGAATTATCTCTCACTGCAAGTTCTCACTGATCACTGTGTTAGACTCTCCAGAAACAGCCATGTGTCTACTTACTGCCAGAGATTCCAGATATCATTTTTGCCTCATAGGCTGGATTTCCTCCCAGCACCTGCAACTCTTTTTGTACCCCAAACACATGCTCCACTCCAATTATTGGATCTAATTTCAGATTTCTGTCCTTCCTATACAGCACCATCCTATTGCAATGGATGAACAATAACTGGCCATATCCTAATCTGCATCTATGTCTATACTTGGAATTGATTTGAATATGTTACTTACCATTAATGAAAACAGTAAAGCTACTATTACTTTTTTTAAATGTTATTTTATTATGTTAGTCACCATACCTCATTAGTTTTTTTCCTGCTTTCCTTCACTGTTTTATTTTTTTAAATTTTTTTATTTATTATGTTATGTTAATCACCATACATTACATCATTAGTTTTTGATGTAGTGATCCATGATTCATTGTTTTCGTATAATACCCAGTGCTCCATGCAGTACGTAAACCATGAAACCTTGGAAAGCAATGTTTTGTCTTAATTGCCTTTAATCTCTAGGACCTAGCCCACCTTCTGGCATATAGTAGATGCACAGTAAACATTTCTGGATGAACAGAATGACACGTTCAGGCATTTCAAACAAAGCTAAATGCCATAGGAATAATAGCACAGTTCTGACTACCTGACTTTATTTTGAAGTGGTTAATGTTAGACCAGCAATTTTTCCAAATATTCATCAATCAAGCTAACTTACTAAAGACTATTGCTACTGCCCTTTCTAAAGGAAAAGCCAAGGGCACCTGGGTGGCTCAGTTGGTTAAGCGACTGCCTTTGGCTCAGGTCATGATCCTGGAGTCCTGGGATCGAGTCCCACATCGGGCTCCCTGCTCAGCAGGGAGTCTGCTTCTCCCTCTGACCCTCTTCCCTCTTGTGCTCTCTATCTCTCATTCTCTCTCTCTCAAATAAATAAATAAAATCTTTAAAAAATAAAAAAAATAAAGGAAAAGCCAAGAGTGGTCAACCTATAATTTATAGGTTCAAGGACTGTCACTAATGTCCTTTGAGGATATGTCATGAATCGTGAGGGAGAAGAAACTAAAAGCGGGCCCTGGAATAACAAAATCACTTTCTTTCTAAGGAAACCATAGGTTTTCTCCAGTGTGGTAATACCTTCATGATGTTTCACAGGCACCTGAATCATCATTTCTCTATGCCAGTGTTTTCTCAGAAGAATAAAATAAGTCAATAAAAGAGTTCTGTCCACTTAATATTAAGTTGCTTTGAATTCTATATGGATGTTTGCATTTAAAAGGTAATGGTTTTATTTTTTTAAGGTTTTATTTATTTATTTGAGAGAGAGAGAGAGAGCACATGCAAGCAGGGGGAGGGGCAGAAAGAGAGGAAGAAGCAGACTCCCCACTGAGCAGGGAGCCCCACACTCAGGACACTTGGGGCTCAGGCCCCATCCCAGCATCCTGGGATTCTGAGCCAAAGACATATGCTTAACCGGTTGAGCCACCCAGGCGCCCCTAAAATGTAATGGTTTTAAATGGCAATTACAAGGATTAATGTGAGTACCTGGTAGCAAAGCAGTCAGATATGTTTAAAATGACTTACAAATTTATATTACAAAAAAATCTTACTTAAAACTGGCAAAAAAAATGGTAAAAATGCATCTACCTAAGAATTATAGGCTTAAAACATCATATTGGCTATATGAGTATGGTATCAACTACCAATGTTTAAAAGTCATTAAAAGAATGCATAACCATGGTTTCTTTTTTTTTCTAATTTTATTATGTTATGTTAGTCACCATACATCATTAGTTTTTGATGTAGTGTTCCATGATTCATTGTTTTCGTATAACACCCAGTGCTCCATGCAGTACGTGCCCTCCTTAATACCCATCACCAGGCTAACCCATCCCCCCACCCCCTTCCCCTCTAGAACCCTCAGTTTGTTTCTCAGAGTCCATAGTCTCTCATGGTTCATCTCCCCCTCCGATTTCCCCCCTTCATTTTTCCCTTCCTTCTCCTAACGTCCTCCGTGCTGTTCCTTATGTTCCACAAATAAGTGAAACCATATAATTGACTCTCTCTGCTTGACTTATTTCACTTAGCATAATCTCCTCCAGTTCCATCCATGTCAATGCAAATGGTGGGTATTCATCCTTTCTGATGGCTGAGTAATATTCCATTGTATATATGTACCATTTCTTCTTTATCCATTTGTCTGTTGAAGGATATCTAAATTCCTTCCATAGGTTGGCTATTGTGGACATTGCTGCTATGAACATTAGGATGCATGTTCCCCTTCTTTTTACTACATCTGTATCTGTGGGGTAAATACCTAGTAGTACAATTGCTGAGTCATAGGGTAGCTCTATTTTTAACTTTTTGAGGAACCTCCATACTGTTTTCTATAGTGGCTGCACTGGCTTGCATTCCCACCAACAGTACAAGAGGGTTCCCCTTTCTCCACAACCTCACCAAACACTTGTTTCCTGTTTTGTTAATTTTGGCCATTCTAACTGGTGTAAGGTGGTATCTCAGCGTGGTTTTGATTTGAATTGCCCTGATGGCTAATGATGATGAACATTTTTTCATGTGTCTGTTAGCCATTTGTATGTCTTCTTTGGAGAAGTGTCTGTACATGTCTTCTGCCCATTTTTTGACTTGATTATTTGTCTTTTGGGTGTTGAGTTTGAGAAGTTCTTTACAGATCTTGGATACCAGCCCTTTATCTGTAGTATCATTTGCAAATATCTTCTCCCATTCTGTGGGTTACTTCTTTGTTTTGTCAACTGTTTCCTTTGCTTTGCAGAAGCTTTTTATCTTGATGAAGTCCCAAAAGTTCATTTTTGCTTTTGTTTCACTAGCCTTTGGAGATGTATCTTGAAAGAAGTTGCTGTGGCCGATGTCAAAGAGGTTACTGCCTATGTTCTCCTCTAGGATTTTGATGGAGTCCTGTCTCACATTGAGGTCTTTCTTCCATTTTGAGTTTCTGACAGAAGACCACTGGTTTATCTGGTTCTCTTTTACTCCACTTATTTGTCAATCATTACTGAGGGCCACCTAGGTAACAGGCACTCTGCTAAGCACTAGTAGTATAGAGAAGGACAATGCCCCTAACCTCAAGAGTTTTAATTCCAGCTAAGTAAAAAACTTCATGAGACAATTGTGATTATTATCTCATATTTTACTAAATTAACCAAGCTGACCAGCTAGTTTGGTGTTAGATAGACACAATCAATTCACTAATCCAAAACTTTGTTGTAGAACATACAGATTATCTTTATAGCTTATTTCTCCTCCCTTTTTAGTCCTGCTGCTTAATATTTTGCTATTTTACTACTGAGTAACATGCTCATGGGAGAATGGATGGGAAAAAGTAAAAGATGTTAAATAAATAATTATTCAACTGACAGATTAGGAGAAAAGATTTACACATTTTAACTGATAAATATATATATATGTATAAAATGCTTGTATATCCAGAAGAAAAAGATAATAGCCCAAAATACATATGAATAAAAGATATAAACCAACAATCCACAGAAGATATTCAGCTTCATTAATAGTAAAAGAGATATAAGTTTAAATATTAAGATGCCATGCTCCACATGTTGCACTGACATTTTTCAAGATTGATAACGTACAGATGGTGAGAATGTGGCAAAAACAAGTGACTCTTATACACTGTTCTGGCAGCAAACAATTAAGATAATATTTCAGGAAGGGATTTTGGCAATATTTATCAAAATTTTAAATGCATGTATCTTTCACTCAGTAATTGAACTTTTAGTAATCTACACTATAGAAATATTTACACCAGCTATCAGAGTAGGAGAATGCTCATTTAAGCTTTGTTTCTAATAGCAAAACTGGAAACAACCTGAATTAGGATAAAAAAGGGGATGACAAAATAAATTTCTGCACATATCATCTAATACTATGTACTCATTTAAAGGATTGAGGCTCACATAGCTTTGAGTAAATGAAAAACTAGTTGCAAATGATGTACAGTATGATTCCATTTTTGTGACAAAAAGAAACTTACAAGCTTGTGCTGGTTTATGCTTAGAGTCTAGAAGGGTATTTATGAACCATTAAGGTAGACTCCCTCTGAAGAATGAGACTGTGGCATGAGAGGGGAGGAACAGGGCACATCTGCATTGTTTCATTTTTACAAATGACTATTATTTTAAATTTTTCTTAATGTTCTAACCATTCTTTTCTTCTCCTCTACCAGCAGAGGAGAAAAAAAAAATTTTTTTAATTTGATAAGAAGCTGAAACCACACACTAAAAAGTATTAGCCACAGTCCTCAGGTTCGATGTCTCTGCACTGATGCATACATGTAAAGTCTCTGGCCTAAAATGCCAGGCTTTGAGAACCAAAGGAGAGAGAGATTTTACCTGTGAATGGTTTGTTGTTGTTCCTTTTGCACTTTGAGGGAGTTATATGGCCTTTCACAACCTGATCACTACAAATTGACTAACAACACTGTCACAAACCTTTGTGGAGAGAGGAGGGGTAGGGCTGCAACATGGCAAACAGGTAGGTAGGAAAATAGAGAGAAAAGAACATTTGAAAACATCCTGAAATAGTGGTATCCTGTATAAGCAAAGCATTAATTTATTGACAAATGCTAGGCTATATTTAACCATGAGAATTAAGAAATGAACAACCCATGAACTTAAAATTGTATGAGTAGAACCCATTTCCATATAGGAACAAATGCACAAATAATAACAGAATTATCTTTAAATTCCCATTATTTTTCCTTTCTTCTATTATTTTAAGCTTTCCCACAGAATTGAGCTATACACTTCCATACAAACAAATCTCTGTTGTATAGAAATCTACAGGAAACACAGCTATCCTTTGAACCTTAACATTTACTTTAACCTAATTAAGAATTCCTTTCCTTTTGTACATTGTAGGTATCTTTTTTCAGCCCTAACCAATTTGGGGCATGGTGTTCATTTCTTGACCTACATTTATCTTGGCATTTTTACTGAGAAACAAGTGATTATGCAAGAAAACTCTAGAAACCAAAAAGATTGGAGTCTAAATCTTGACAGGTTATCTTCTAGCTGTATATTTCAAACAATGAATGCATTCAAGTCTCAGTTTCCTTGATTATTACACAGTTAATAGTAGTGCTTACTTCATCCAGTTGGTGTGTAGATTCCCTGAGAAAATGCAGGTAAAGGGCTTGGTACACAGTAAATGTTTGCCAAGGTGTTAGTATAACTACTCCCCTCAACTACATGATGTAATTAATTGTTCATTAGCTCACATGGGTATATTATATTGGTTAGTCTTCATCTTAAATAAAGAATACAAAACATATTACACTAAATAAGAGCTGTTGAAAAAAGAAAAACCTTAGCTAATTGAGTGCTTTAAATTATTAAAAAAAATATGCCTGGAAATACTTGATTCTAAAAGTTTAAATGTTGGCAAGAGATACACAGATGAATTGTTGTCTTTGAAGAGGCAACAATACACCTCCTCTTTCATTCTGACTGATTTACTATGATCCCGGCTTCTGAGATAGCCACTCCTTGCTAGCAGGCCCCAAATCTATTCTCAGTGGAGAAGAAAGGGAAGGGGAAGGCAGAAAGAAAGGAAAGAGAAAGAAAGAAAGAAAGAAAGAAAGAAAGAAAGAGAGAGAGAGAGAGAGAGAGAGAGAGAGAGAAAGAGAGAAAGAGAGAGAGAAAGAGAGAAAGAAAGAGAGAAAGAAAGAAAGAAAGAAAGAAAGAAAGAAAGAAAGAAAGAAAGAAAGAAAAGAAAGAAAAGAAAGAAAAGAAATAAAGAAAGAAAGAAAGAAAGAAAGAAAGAAAGAAAGAAAGAAAGAAAGAAAGAAAGAAAGAAAAGAAAAGAAAAGAAAAGAAAAGAAAGGAAAAGAACAGAAAGGAACAGAAAGGAAAGAAGAGAGGCAAATGTAAAAAAAATTAGATGACAGGGTGAATTAATTTCCTTTTCCCAAGCTTGGAAATAGTCAGCTGCCTTGTTCACACTCTCCTCCACAGGCAGCTATGTCCTCAAGAGCAGGAGAGAAACTGGAGTTTCCCTCTAGCAGTTGGTCCCACTGTGCTCCCCCAAGATCTGCTGTTTCATTGTTCTTGAGGTATGGAGTAAAATGTTATGACTCCTATGAGAGGAGTCATAGCCAAAAGCTTCATCACCCAATTGGATGTTACCTAAGACTCAGTAAGTGGACCACAAAAGACCCCAGCAAGTTTATCCTTATGAAGCACACTTGAGGAATTTTACACAAAAGTATTACTGATTTATGGAATCTTCCTTTTCAAATTATAACAAAATTGCTTTTGTGAAGTATTTTTTTAGGCTGCTAGGTATTTTTGTCTAAAAGCAGCCAATTGTAAGATCTTAAGACAGGCAAATTTACAAAAGTTCTTCCTTTGGCATCTTAAAAAAGTCACAAGTCTCTTTTTTCAAATTCCATAAATTCACAGCCACATTGTAAGTTAAATACCATTAGACTTAATAATGTTTTTGTCAACCATAAGATTATTGTTCTACATTTTACCTTCTTCCTAAGAGCAACATGACTGATCAGTTTATCTTGTGTTTGGAAAAGTTTAACACCTTCCAGAATTTTCTTGGATATTCTATAATTATTATAAGAATAGTAAGAGTAACTAACATTTATTTTGAAATTACTGACTGTCAAACACTATTATAAGTGCTTCATATAAAGTAGCTTATTTGATCTTCATACCAACCCTACCAAGTAGGAACTATAATCATTCCCATTTTACAAAGGAGGGAATTAAGAAACAGAGATTTAGTAACTTCTCATAGTTACCTAGCTGGTAACTGGGGAAGCCTGAATTCAAACCCCGGAAGCCTGACTCCAGAGTCTGCACTCCTAAATTCTAGGTCATGCTGCCTTGCTATCCACAAACAAGTTAGTTGCACGTGTGATCAGGCCAGGGTCTGATGAAGGTGAACACTACAGTGTTGGCATTTGTTACATCACAAACTATGCTAACCTCCACTTCCACACAATTCATCCCCAAAAATATAAGCCCATTCAAATATGTCTATTTGAAAACTCTAACATTTTCAGAATAGTATATGGTTTTGTCATTTTGATTCACATATCTACCTCCTAAAAATACAACAGTCAGACATGTATTCATTTTTAAAAATTACTGACTTTTATAAAAGTCCAAGATATGACACTTTATCCAGTGTATTTTGAAACCATAAATATAGCATTAATATTTAAGATCAAGTATTCTGATTCACATTAATGCTTATAAGACCAAAGGCTCAGCATACACCCTTCTCAACATTTCAGGGAATCTCCAAATCCTTGGAATATTCTAAATCAGTTTATTGACCTGCACACCTATAGGCTCCAAGCAGATAAGTTTAATATATAAATTCTCTGAAGTATAATATAATCAGGAGTGGGGGATCAACTGGAGAGGGCACACCCCATCTCAGAACATTCAAAGTCAATTTTTAAAAATATTGTGTCAGGTACATAAAATTTGACCTGAGACTATATTCTGCTCTAAATGGACTCGCATAGCAACATGCCTCTTGACCTGCCCAATCTTGCCAATACATCTGAAATGATGTACTTTTTCATTATAATCACTTGTTTATTAGCTACAAATTCCCCAAGTATAAGTTTCATGAAGGTAGGGACACAGTCTGTCTCTTTCACCCTTATATTCATTCAGTCATTCAAAAAACAGTTTTGAGCTCTTACTAAATACTCTTGTTCTAGAAGCTGGGGATCTAGCAGTGAACAAAGCAGGCATATTCCCTGTACTCATGCCCCACTGATCTTATTTTAGCAGGGAGATGGAGAACAAATGAATAAATAAGTAAAATTAGACTACGCTCAATGATAATATAGAATATAAAGTAGATGGGCAGAGGATTGTGTGGGGGGAGTGAGGGTTGATATTTTATAAACAATAACAGAAGATCTCTCTAAGAAGGTGACATTTGATTAAAGATATAAAAGAAAAGGTGAGTATACATGTATAAATCTGGAGAAGAGCTTTCTAGACAAAAGGAACAATGAGCACATTATGTCCTCAAGCAGGAAAGTGCTTTGCCTAATTGAAAAATATCAAAGAGGCCAGAGTGGCAGAAGTGGAGGAAGCAAGGGAAAGAGTAGGAATACATACAGAAAGGTAAGAGGAAGGGGTGCCATTCATATAGGGCCTGGTATTATGATGACTTTGGTTTCTTCTCTGAATGAGATGGGAAGCCATTGGAGGAGGTACATGATCTGGCTTATGTTTTAATAATATCACTCTGGCTACTATGCTGAGAAGGAAGGTAAAGGTAGACAAAGAGATATTAATTAGTTAGGAGGGCATTGCCATAATAAAATATTTTAAAAAATGATGAGGGAATGGACCAAGGTGGTAGCAGACAAGATAGCAAAAAGCTATGAAATTTTGAATATGTTTTAAAGGTGGAACCAATGGATTTGCTGATGGATTGGATATGGGGTGTGAAAAATGGAGAGGAATTAAGATTTTTGGCCTGAGAAACTGGAAGAAGGAAGTTGTTAATTTACTCAGATGGAGAAGACTATGGGAGGAATAGGCTTGGGGTGGGGGGAAAGGAAGAATCTAGAGTTTAATCCTATACAAAATTCACAATGCCTATTAGGTACCCTAGTGGGGATGTCTAGAGGCAATTGAATATTTATGATCCTGAACTTCAGGGAAGAGGTCCGAATTGGAAATATAAATTTAAGATTGGCCAGAGCATAGGTGGTATTCAAAAACACAAGATGGGATCGAATTGCCAAGGCCATTATTGTAGGAGAACAGGTCCAAAGACTCAGAACTTGCAAGGGTTTAGATGTCGAAGAGATAAGGAGAAACCAGCAGATGAAACTGAGAGAGTCATAGTAAGTGCAGTACCATGGAGTACCAAATTCCCCTTCAAGTTAAGAGTTGTTTCCCAGCTTAAGGAAGTATGGGCAGCAGACAGCCACAGTTATCAGCTACTTTAGGATTAGCCTTAGCAGCAGAGACCATCTTAGCAAAAAGCATGCCCTTCTCTAACAAGCCCACTTAAGAAAACAGTATTTTCTATATTAGAAGCCTATTCTGGCAATTTTTAGTTAAATAGTCCTATACTTAGTAATACTGAAGAAACCATCAGATGAAGAGATTTAAATGAAACCCCATATTCAAATTCAGCTTTCTTCCTTTTTTGAATTGTAATAACTGAAATAGCTCTTTAATTCCAGTAAGTTTTACATTTTATACTTAATTAGTAACTAAGTATTTCCCTAAATATTTGGGAGGTTCTATCACTTCCTTGGTCATGCAATTATAGTAACAAAAGCAAAAATGCAGATAGGAACAAACAACTTCAAATAGCTTATTTTACTCGATGGCAATTATTTGCTAATTTTCAATATTTCCAATAGACAGTCAAAAACTATGCATCTTTGTATCTATGGTATCTAAACATGTGCTAGTTCATGACTTGTACTCAATAAATAAACCCTTGATAAATGAATTAATTAACATATCTTCACAGACAGAACTATTGAAAAGAAAAATAAAAATCATTTTAATTTTACTTTATTTTAATTTCACTGTTATCCTTGATTATCGTCTTTTTTATTGAGTTGTTGGAGAAGCAGGAGATAGTCGTACCTCATCTAATTTTACTTTCTTTTCCTTTTTTTATAATAGAATGCCAATAAAGAATGAAGTGGCAGAAAAATAAGAGGGGCAGGAAACATTTAAATAATACATAATTAATGGCTGATTGTAAGATTATCTCTTTCACACTCTATCATTTACATAAAAGTATAAAGTGAGGCATGGTCAAATAATTTGTTTAACAGAGCACAGATTTATCACCAATATATTGCACCATCCACCAGAGTTCAGTCACAATTGTTGGAACGTTTCATTCACTTTTGAAAAACTGTGTTTCACATCTATAACTTCATTTTTTTATTTTTTATTGTTATGTTAATCACCATACATTACATCATTAGTTCTTGATGTAGTGTTCCATGATTCATTGTTTGTGCATAACACCCAGTGCTCGAGGCAGAATGTGCCCTCCTTAATACCCACCACCAGGCTAACCCATCCCCCCACCCCCTCCCCTCTAGAACCCTCAGTTTGTTTTTCGAGTCCATCGTCTCTCATGGTTCCTCTCCCCCTCTGACTTACTCCCCTTCATTCTTCCCCTCCTGCTATCTTCTTCTTTTTCTTTTTTCTTAACATATCTTGCATTATTTGTTCCAGAAGTACAGATCTGTGATTCAACAGTCTTGCATAATTCACAGCGCTCACCATAGCATATACCCTCCCCAATGTCTATCACCCAGCCACCCCATCCCTCCCACCTCCCACCACTCAGCAACACTCAGTTTGTTTCCTGAGATTAAGAATTCCTCATATCAGTGAGGTCATATGATACATGTCTTTCTCTGAATGACTTATTTCACTCAGCATAACACCCTCCAGTTCCATCCACGTCGTTGCAAATGGCAAGATCTCATTCCTTTTGATGGCTGCATAATATTCCATTGTGTATATATACCACACCTTCTTTATCCATTCATCTGTCAATGGACATCTTGGCTCTTTCCACAGTTTGACTATTGTGGACATTGCTGCTATAAACATTGGGGTGAACGTACCCCTTCGGATCCCTACATTTGTATCTTTGGGGTAAATACCCAGTAGTGCAATTGCTGGATCGTTTGGTAGCTCTATTTTCAACTGTTTGAGGAACCTCCCTACTGTTTTCCAGAGTGGCTGCACCAGCTTGCATTCCCACCAACCCGTGTAGGAGGGTTCCCCTTTCTCCGCATCCCCGCCAACATCTGTCGTTTCCTGACTTGTTAATTCTGGCCATTCTGACTGGTGTGAGGTGGTATCTCATGGAGGTTTTGATTTGGATTTCCCTGATGCCGAGCGATGTTGAGCACTTTTTCATGTGTCTGTTGGCCATTTGGATGTCTTCTTTGGAAAAATATCTGTTCATGTCTTCTGCCCATTTCTTGATTGGATTATTTGTTCTTTGGGTGTCACATCTATAACTTCAAACATTTATATATTAATTGAAGTTATGTATTTCTAATTAATCTTTTCTACTCTTCAGATTTTTTATAATTTAAAATGCATTAGTTATCATGGAAACAATGTCATCAAGTAAGAGCAAACCTTGGTGACATCCACAAATGATACTGCTCTTTCATTCCAGGATCTTTGCCTCCTTCTAAATGTGCCTTACACTGAAGTGCTGATTTCTCCATCTGGTGATTCCTTTGCAGATGCATCTGACTCAGCTCAGGAGAAGCCACAAAGTAGACAACTACTCAGGTGATAAGACTTCAGGGCACCAGGAAGATCTCTGTATAAAAATACTGTCTCTCACCCCATGGTGTCCTGTGCATGAAATTCTACCATTTATTTCCATTTGTTGAGTATCACCTTCCCTAGAGGACCCCTCTTAAACTGCAGATCTTTATTGCCAAAATTTGAAACCAGAACACATCCCAGAGAGCCTCATATTTTATAGATGAGGAAACTTGAACCCCAGTACCAAATATCAAGTAAAGAACAGAGCTAAATGAGAATCCCTGTCTCCTAGCAAAATAATAACCCAGAAGCCCTGGGAGCTTGGAATAGGAGAGTACAGAGAGGGGAAACGGGTGAAGGTAGTTTATTTGGGATGTGATTCCAGTTAATAGGGGTGAGGAACCAGGGAGAGTAAAACAGGATAGAAAAGAAAGCCAATATAACAATCCTTAGTGAATGGTTTGATATAGAATGCTACAAAACAGTGAAAAACAACCAGCCACTAACCTACAAAATAGGTAAACCCCACTGGCATAACATTGCATGTGAGAAGTCAGACCCAGATCAGGATATACAGTATGAATCTATTTTAAATTCAAAAACAGAGGGCGCATAAGCTAACCTTCTGAGGTGCCCAAAATATTCTATACTTGGTGATGGCCACATAGTGTGTGTAGGTGATGGCCTACACACACTCACAAAGCTATATGCATAAGATTGTGAAGTTTTATATGTGAGTTATGCTTCAATTTTTTTGTCTTTTTTGAAAGGATGCTTTATTGAGTTGACCAACACTGTAGCCAACAGCTGTTCAATTCTGCAGGGGCCTTCATGGTGTTATTTAGAATGAACCTTAAAAGTGCTTACCTGAGGGATGAGAGGGAGAAACATTTAAGCATCATGTCCCAGTGCCTATTGATTGAGTTTTCCCTGATGGGGCATTAATTTCCCCACGCCCACATTTGTGCCAAGTGGCACACCCAGGTGTCCACACTGTGGACTCGGAAAAGCCCCAAGGCAGAAAGCAAGAGACGGACAGCTCATGTTTGAGATGAGGCACTGGCAACATAAAAGAGATGGGAATCTGCTAGCAACTGTTCTCCATGACTGTGGCTAGAATCAGAGGTAAAGCTGAGAAAGATGTGAAACAATGATCAAGATATGTCTGATCCACATAGACTTCCCACACATGCCAAGGACATGGTACAATAGGTGAAAAATGTCAAATTCTGGTGGGTATGAAAAGTGTACCCTAGGGGAAGGGAGGGGAAACAGGATGGGACGTCATCGGAGAGGGAGAAAAACCATGAGAGACTTTTTTTTTTTTAAGATTTTATTTATTTATTTGACAGACAGAGACACAGTGTGAGAGAGGGAACACAAGCAGGGGGAGTGGGAGAGGGAGAAGCAGGCTTCCCGCGGAGCAGGGAGCCCGATGCGGGGCCCGATCCCAGGAGCCCAGGATCATGACCTGAGCTGAAGGCAGACGCTTAATGACTGAGCCACTCAGGTGCCCTATTTTTTTTTTTTTTAAGATTTTATTTAGAGAGACTCTTAACTATAGGAAACAAACTGAGGGTTGCTAGAGGGGAGGTGGGTGGGGGATTGGGGTAATTGGGTGATGGGCATTAAGGAGGGCATGTGATATGATGAGCACCGGGTGTTATACACAGCTGATAAATTATTGAACACTACATCTGAAACTAATGATGCACTGTATGTTGGCTAATTCAATTTAAATAAAAATTTAAAAAAAGAGGGTAACCTTAGTGAAAAAAAATGGACAATTGATAAGAAAACATGATTATATCTCAAATAAAATATATCCCACTTGGTCTTGTGATGCTTTAAATTCAATGATCCCCAAATGGAAAAGCATTGCATATGTATGGGAAATAGGGAGGGGTGGAAAGGGTTGTATTGAATTCTCCACAGCCTTCCTTTTTCACAATGAAGCACTAGTAGGTCCAAAAATAGATAAAGTGAGATCAATATCAGTGGAGATAAATTGACCAATGAGGAGATTCCTTTAATGATAGAGTAAGAGAGCTGAGAAAGAGCTTTAGATTAATGTCAAGATTTCCCAATAATCAAATACCCTGCAGTTCAGGCACTGAAACTTCATTAACTACTTATGAAAGTTCCCTTTGCAGCGAATAACTTTGAGCACTTTGTAACCTTCTTTAGATAAGGGGGAAGGACTGAGAAATGTGTTCCTTAGCAATAAAATTAAGTACATTTATATAAATTAGTCTCTCTAAGGGTTCCCAATTAAATCACTGCCTTGACTCTAGCCAAATTCAGCTGCTAGAGTAACACAAATGGGCTACAGCAAAACTTAGCACAAGCAGAGAAAGTGACAGAGGCTGTGTCAATCATACAAACAGATGTTATGGATACTGTTGTTGCCTGACTGTAACCAACCTCCATTCACCCCTTCCTTCTTTCTGTCAGATAGCCCTTCCACAAACAGCACACTGACTTGGTCCTGATATGACTCTTATATAGCTTAAACTAGACAGAACATTCCATTTTCCTAGGCTCTATTATTAATTCAGAGTGTCATATGACCATGGTACACAAGCATTTCTTCTTCTCCCTTGGAATGTTTTTTTGGGGGGTGATTACAAAGCCAGGAACTGTGGCCATCATCTTGTTTAAAGCCTGAGAACATACCATGAACATAGAGGAAAGGAGAGTTAAAAGAACACGGGTTGAGGCAACTGTGAAGCCCAAAATACCTCTGGACTTGTAAATATGGGGCCAACAATTTTCTATGTTATTTCAGATGGTTTGATCTATGTTTCATCTTGCTGCTGATTCATTTATTTTGCTTTGTTTTGTTTCTATTTTTAATAACTTTGACCCCTCACCAAATAAAGACTGGATGAGCCAAATACCAACTGCTGCACTGAAATACAAGCAGGATACCCTGGCATTTCCATTCTCGACTGAGGTTCATCATCATTTTCCATAATTTTTGGAGCTATATGGGCTATTTCCAAATTAATTAAATAAAATATATTTCTTTTCAGGTAAACTGACTTGCTTACCTATTCCTATTTTGTGCAAATATTGTTATAAATTCCAGCTTTAGTAAGGGGCCTCTGAACCTACCCAAATTCATTAAAACAGCTCTGAGATTGTAAGCCGTGGCAATATCTTGGCCTAGAATTTCATCTGAGGTAAGAGACTGGAGAGTAAAAGAAGATGCATAATTCTTTTTTTCATTAGTTTCTAAACAATCTGAGCAACTAAACATATACTAGCATGATTCTGGGTATTCACTGAGTTTAATATAAAAGAAAATTTTATTTCTCCTCCTTCTTGCAAAGCTTTTCACTTATTTTGTTTTTAAATCCTGTTAAACTAAAGTGGAACAAACACCAAAAGCCTCTTATTAACAAATCCTTATTATATGTGTGTGTATTATATACATATTCATATATATGTATATGCAATCCTATGTATTGAAATTGTTTTTAACTGAACACTAGTTATTTATTTAAAAGATTTTATAAAACTACTAGCTTTAAACACACACACACACACACACACACATACACACACACACACACACATTAGCTCTTACATATTTTTATCATGAATCGAGCTCTGGTCTTCCACTGTCCTTAAATCCCTAACTGTGCCTTGATGTTTTTGGTAGAAAAGCAAGTCTTCTTGATGTCTTCAGGAACTCACAAGTCCTTCCCTCACTTTATATGTCACACCATGCATGCTTTTACCTTTTTATTCTATGGTAATTTAAAAAGAGGATATTCCAAAGTAGGGTTTTAGCAATAAAACTTTACTGCTTGTCCTTTACTTTAGAACTACTCAAAACTGGGGCCCCTGGGTGGCTCAGTCAGTTAAGCATCCAACTCTTGATTTTCGCTCAGGTCATGATCTCAGGGTGATGAGACGGAGCCCTGTGTTGGCTCTGTGCTGGGTATGGAACCTGCTTAAGATCTCTCTCTCCCTCTCCCCCTGTCCTTTTCCCTCCTAGCTCGCACATGCACATGCTCTCAAAAAAAAAAAAAAAAAAAAAAAAACTACTCAATACAACTTATCTACTCTACAGATTTCAAAAAAGTTATTTTGTGTTGTTATGAGTCACAACTGCTTCTATGTGGAGAAAAATTAAGATGCTGAAATAAATGAACATGTCAGTCATTTCTTCTGCTTCCAACCAAATGTATAAAATTGGGAAGTGTGATTGATAAGCTAGAATGACTTTAAAGTAAATAACAATTTCACTTCACAGCTCAGCTTAGAAGGACATCCCTCTGGCTTCTCAGAGAGAATACAAACCACAATTATAGTTCAAATAAACTAGGTTATGCTGCATTAACAAGCAATCCTAAAATCGCAGTGGCTCAAAACAAACAAACAAGGTTTATTTTTCACTCAAACTATATGTCTATTGTAGATCACCCAAGTCTGCTCTGCACTGTCCTCAATCAGGATCCTGGCTAATGGAGCAATCACTGTTTGGAATGCTATTAATCATTTTGGCAAAGGGAAAAGAATGTGGCAAACCACCCACTGACTCTCCAAGTGGAGAAGGTTTTGCTTACATTCTAATGACCTAGAAGGTTTTGCTCACATTTTAATGACCAAAGCAAGTCTCATGACCACTCCAGGAAGAGGAAATGCAATCCCAAAATGCCCTGCAGGAGAAACCAAAATAACTGGCAACAGCATTAATGACTACCACATCATCACACATAAATTCTTTCCGTTTCCTGCTACAAATCTATAAACTTTCTTCTCCAGCCATCTTCTCATCCTTCCCTACTATAACAGTAGAAGAGAAGTCCTTCCTCTTTACAAGATTTACCCTCCCTTATCTGCCTCTATCAGGTCAGGACCCAGCTCTATAGAATATACCCTCCCTCTTGTATCTTCAACTCCTTGGTTCTACCCCCTCATTAGAATTTATATTTGCTTTTTCTAATTTAAAACATAAAACTTCACCCTTCCCATTTCTATTTCTTCTCAACCATCACTTTGCCTCCTTCCTCTCATAGCCACATTTTTTAAAAGAGATGTATACATTCCCACAGCCATTTCCTCAACTCCTATTCATACCTCAACGTGCTAGATTGATCTCACCACTCTAGTGACTTTTATTAAAGTCACTAATGACTTCTTGTTGCTAAACCTCAAGTGCACATTCTAGTTCTCGTATTAGTTAACTCTTGGCAGGAAAGTCTACTCCCTCCTACTCCTGAAAATACTTTCTTCATTTGACTCTGTAGTACTACTTTCTTCTTACATCTCCAAAGGGTTCTGTCTTGGTCATTTTGAATGAAACTCATTCTCCTCCTGTTCTTTAAATAGTCATGTTCTTGGGCTCTTGCTCTTGTCTCTTTTTTCTTCTCACCCAACATTAGTCTCGTCATCATGGGTGACATCATTCATTTCCATGACTTCAATTATCATCTACATGCTGAGGACTCCCAAATCTCGATGCAAAGAGCTGATACAATTTCACAGTTATCCTGCCTACAACACTACACTTTCAGTGCTTGCCTCTGTTCGTGTAGTAAATATCATCTAATTTCTAGATGTACCAGATCTGATTCACATGAAACCAGTCAGCTTTGAAGTCAAAAATGAAAACATAAAAACTAACATATAATCTTTTATTAGCACTTATCTAAATTTTAATAAAATAATAACCTATGTGTATGTTTGTTTAATATCTCTTTTTTCCCTGGGCTATGAGACAGTGATAGTGTCCCTTCTCTCTCTAGGGCCTGACACAGTGGTGCTCAATAAACAGTTGTTAACTACTCTTGCAATTCCAATTCCATCCCTTCTCAAACATCCTTTCTGGATGGTCTGGTACACTTGATTATGTGCAGGTGCATTGCAGTGCACAGCCTACTAAAAGTTGTTCTATCTCATTACACAGGATAATATGCTGCTACTCAACTCCAAGAAATGATAAGCCATGATTATTAATCTGAATAGACTAGGTTGCACTGCATTAACAATCAATCCTAAAATATTAGTGGCTCAAAAAAATCAGACTATATTTATTCATGCTACATCTCTACTGATGTTTTCCACCAACAGAAACTCCATGAGAAGTGTTATAGACGGAAATGTGTCCCTCAAAATTCATATGTTGAAGACTTCAATGTGACTATATTTGGAAATAGCACCTTTAAAGAGGTAATTAAGGTTCAAAAAAGTCAGAAGTGGAAGAAACACCAAGTGTTTGTGCACAGAGAAAAGACCATGTCACAGCAAGAAGACCATCTGTAAGTGAAGGAGAGGGGTCTCAGGAGAAATAAAACCTACTAGCCCATTGAACTTGGCCTCCTGGCCTCCAGAACTGTGAGAAAATAAATTTCTGTTATTTAAGGTACCCAGTCTGTGCCATTTTTAAATGGCAGCCCTACCAAACTGATATGAGCAGTAAAAATTGAAAAGTCTCTGGTGCCAGTATCCTATTCATGCTGGGATACTGCCCTGCTCCTGTAAAGTTCCAAGGATCAATATGAGGAGCAATTTTCATTCACTGTCAATGGCAAGAATGTGATGAAGGACATGGTAGATGATCTGACTTTCCAAATGAGGCCCAAGTCCCTCCAAATAGTCACTCTACCCATTAAGACCAGTCTTCTCCTAGGGACAGTATTGAAAATCCCTGAGGGAGCAATTCAGTAGAAGGCAAACAAAACCTATCAGCAGGACATAAGCAGATCTTAAAGGAGAGGGAAAGAATTGCCCTGGAGGATCTGGATATTCCTCCCCTTAAGAAGAAATTTTTTATTAAAAAAAAAGAAGAAGAAGAAGAATTTTTTGAAATACTGTACTTCCTCACTAATCGGAATAACAGAAGTGTTTGGCCCTTGGTAGTAACCCACTCCATCCCTTTCCTGGTCTACCTTCTTCTTACTGGGCTTCCTCATGCTTCTCCTGCCTGCACAGGCTCTACACCAAGACACGAGACACGCTCCATTAGTGTTAGCTGGGGAAATCTCCTTATCTGTCTCACTGATCCCGTTCAGCTCTAGATTAATGAGTTAGTTTTTCTACACTAGACTTAGCAAATCATAACTCCAATTCAACGCCAAAAATTGAATTCTGTCCTTTAAAAACAGTAAGTTATCACATGTTCCTATATATTCTGTCACTGCATTTGTCAAAACAGTGACAACTTTTTATTTTGCATATTCTTTTTTCATTTTTTTATTTTATTATGTTATGTTAATCACCATACATTACATCATTAGTTTTTGATGTAGTGTTCCATGATTCATTGTTTACGTATAATACCCAGTGTATTTTGCATATTCTTATATAAGGCATAGATATTTAATTATGTTACAAAATAGAACAATACTATTGATACACTGTCCTTAATGAGGTTGTCTACAATGAAATCAAGAAGCAAATGCTCTTTGCTTCTTGATCATTTTTTAAAGATCATTTTTTAAAGCCTGTGATAAAAGAGCAATGAGTTGGGCGCATGGGTGGCTCAGTTGGTTAAGCAACTGCCTTCGGCTCAGGTCATGATCCTGGAGTACCGGGATCGAGTCCCGCATCAGGCTCCCCGCCCGGCAGGGAATCTGCTTCTCCCTCTGACCCTCTTCCTTCTTGTGCTCTGTATCTCTCATTCTCTCTCTCTCAAATAAATAAATAAAATCTTTTAAAAAAAAGAGCAATGAGTTTATTATTATTAATAAGAGCAAAAACTTAAATATGCAGTTATGATTTCCATTCCTCAGGAAGACAGAAAACAGTCCCAATCTAAATTCTATCTACATGAGCCAAGACGTAAGGAATGTGACCAAGAGGAGTTATCATGAAGACTCTTTAGAGTCAGCTCCCATCTGGTTCTGGTAAAGTTTCTGGTTTACTCAGAAGGTATTACTTGGGAGGCAGACTCAGGAAACTCCTGGACCAAAGAAGATATAGTTTGATGGAATAGCAGCTCTGGGGGTGGGATACTGGGGGGAAGCACCAAGCTGCCCTGATAAAATACTTGATTTATTATCAAGCTATTGTTGGCACATCTCAACCCTTTGGAAGTTATCCTAGAATTGCCTCTAATCCCAGCACCTGCTGCTCCTGTACCCATTGTGCTTCCTATTTGTCTTCCCATTTTCTCTCATGATCACATTACTGATTGTCCCATTCTCGAAGCCCATTTCCTTTTTTTGAACTTTCTGTTTCCAAGAGACTGTCCAGTGTGTCCTCTTGGTCTCACAGGTGGTTCAGGTAGAGTCCAATGACTCGCAATGAATCTACTTGTTTCTGAAATCATTACCAGTGCCATCTTTCCATAGATGGTCTATCTATGGAGAGTGACAGACCTCACTATAGTGTCTTGGGCAAAGCTGTTGATCCCCATAACTGTGTGGAGCAGGAGAGAAAAAGGATGCTTTGTTATGACTGAGTTTACTCCAGTTTTTTTGTTTCTATCCCTGGCACTCTACTCAATGAGGAAGTCGTTTCAATTGTGTTTCCCCTCTTCCTAGCCAGGACAACAGCTTCTGGCTGACATCCTATCCTAGCTACCTCAACCATGAACACACACTACCTACCAGCAATGCCCTACTCCTGCCAAAAAGCTCAGCCACTTTTGCCATGAATTATGTCAGTAAAATTAACATGACTCCTGTTTCATTTTCAACTTAGCCTACATCAGTGACTTTCTATTTCTCTAAACTCTCCTTCACTTAAACCCATGTTGTATTGCTGTAAGCCATTAAAGCAAAAGAAAACAAACAAAATAGCTTCAGGGTACTGCTTTTTAAAAGCCTCCAGAATGAGGTCAAAACCAGAGTTTTGAGAGTGGCTCTTTGGAGAGGATCCACAGTGGCTCACAACTTGAAACATATTCACACTGTCACCCCACCTCAAAAAGAATCATCCCATAGCAGCACCACTGCAGGCATCTCTCCTAGCAGTTGCCTCCCCTGCAATCCTGCCTGCTGCCTTGCTTCTGCATGACCTTGGAGGAGGTCTCTGCCCCTTCCCTCGGAGGCACCCATTTCAGGTTGCCATCTCACAGTGACTGAGGTGCTCAGCTGTCACTCATTTACCCCGGGCATCCAGGAGTATGATTACAATGCAGTTCTCTCTGAATAAATAATGTGGATCTGCCATGAATTTGCCCTGTGGAGGTCAATTCCAAAAAAACTTTTTACTCTCTCTACAACGCTTCTTTACTCAGACTTGTGCAAACAGCTACTGCTTATTATCCCTCTTGGTGAAGGAAGGAAGGGAGGAAAATAAAGAAAAAAACTGTCACATACATTGATCTGAACACATATTGGTATCTGAAGCCAAGCAGTATGCTAGATGTTCACATATGCATTTTTATTTTTGCAGAAAATGGGTCTGATTTGAGCACTGTATGAATCCAAAAGCCATATTCTTCCAATATATCATGCTGCCAGGCACCATACATAGCTGGTATTCTTTTAAGAAATGGAGGAAGAAAAAGTATGGGATGAGTGGCCATTGTGCTAGAAAGAACTGCCTGTGATACTTCTCTGGTTGTTCCAGTCTCTCACTGACCTTGCTTCACCAAGTCTCTTGTTCATTTATCCTTTGTCTATATAGTGTGATCTGAGGGACCAAAAAATGTCTCTTCCACCTTTTGATGACCATGCCTGAAACTTTAGCCTTGCTCCCCTCAACTCTATTTGGATTAAGGATCTGTAGTCATCAAGAATTCCCATTTAAAATAAAATGCTACATTGATCCTGGGATATATTTGCTGGTGGCCAATGGGGACACCTAACAGATGACTTAACTGAATAGGTATTTTAGTATTTGATAGAGTGAACCTCAGTAATAGGAACTCACTAAACAGCTTCGTTTTGGTGAGGGGGAAGAAAAAGAAAAGATGAAGGAAGTAAAAAGTCTAAAAGTCTAAAGGCATGAGCGGCTTGGAGAAAACAGTCAAGGGCAGGCACAACCCAATTAGTAAATTGGGATAGTGGTAAAACCCTCAAGGTGGGAGAAGGAGGTAGAAAGAGAAAAAAAGAAGGGTACCAAACTCCATCGTGGATTAAAGGACAACCCCACTCAAACTGATTGGGGGAGAGGAGCTTGAACAAATGATGAGAAACTAGTAAAAGGAAAGAGAAATTGGGCACAACAGACTCCTAAGCTTATCTCTATTATAGAACACATACCATCCTTGTTGAAATTGTTTCTATTTCTATTTGCATGCACCCTCCATTAGATCATGGGTTTTTAGAAGAGAGGAGCCTCTATATCTATTTCATTCTTGTGAGACCAGAGCCTAGTACACTGCCTGGCATGAGCAGTTTAATTCATGTTCAATGGATGAATGAATGAAAACAGTTTCCTTTCTTTTTTATTTCTCATACATAAAATCTTTGCTATGAAGAACCAGATATACTTCACATATGATGGAACTTCAGTTGTGTGTTTAGGATTCTTAGAGGTTCTAGGACCCTTTGGTAAGTATAAACTGTGTCATTTACAGAAAAGCAAATATCTTCCCTTAGAAATGTGGTAATGCCCAGCACCTAACAAATATTATTTTGGTGATAATTATTATTATTTGTAATCAGCATTTTACTAATTTTCAAGGGTCTTTATTTACAGTTGAACATGCTTCTTTACATATTCCATTTTTATATATATCATTTAAATCAAGCTCTACCCTGACATCTATTACATTATACTTCAATATACATAACACAGATGTAGATGAAATATAGCTAATGATTCCAAAATAGTTCCTCTAGACAGGCTATATATTTTAAATTCAATTTGATCTCCTTCTTATGTACCAAGGGAAAATGTATGAGATTTTTTTTCCCATGCATCCCTCTTTCCTCATTATCAAAGTGTTTATACTGAATTATTTTTAAAAGGCAGCATTTAGTATTCAATCAAATAATAAGGAGAATGTGTTCCTTCCCAGTGGTTTAATAATAATTCCTGCATCACCGACGCTGAATATTCATGTTATGGAAATGTGTCCTACTTCTATAGATTTCGTCACCGTCAGCTGGTGCCACAGAACACAGGGACACTTAGTCAGTCTCAATACATTCAGGAGTTCAGCAATTACCAAAATGTCTTCCCTGACTTACTATCAATAATTCAACTTTTGAGGAATATAATACTGAGACACAGGAGACTGACCAATAAATATTCTGCTATTCTTTGGAAAACCTAACTGCATAAAATTGTGATATCACTTGACTCGAGTCTTACTTCAGCTATATCTGAATGGCGTAAAGATGACTGAGCAATTCAGTGGGGGAAATCAATCAATCAAGACAGTTTTTCTGTCTTTAGGTAAAGTGACTTATAGCATATTTACCTTTCCCCCCATTTTGTTGTTAGAACACAGCTTGTCAATGGTCTGATATTCATCATCTTCATTTCTCAAAACATGTATTAATCATGCTTTAACCTCAATTCTGTTGGCAGTATGACCTTGGCCTAGTCACTTAATCTCTCTAGAATTTGGTTTCTTCATCTGTAAAATGAGGAAGGTGGACTGGGTTGGGGGTCAGGAAACTTGTTCCATAAAGAAACAAATAATATTTTAGGTTTTATGGGACATACACTCTCTGTTACAACTATTCAGCCCTGCTATTTTAATGCAAAAGCAGCCATCCACGATATGTAAATGCATAAGCATTTCTGTGTTCCAATAAAATGTTATTTATAAAAACAGGCAGGCAGCAAGACAGGTTTGGTTTTATATAGCAGTTAGCCAACCACTCTCAGGTTTTTTTCAAATCTATGTTTCTATATGTTAGATAACTAGAAGGCACCTGAACACAAGGGGGAATGAACTCATCTAGTCCCCCAGTGATCTAGAATTAAAGGGGCCTAGAAATTCTCCATTACAAAAAAAAAAATTCCTCTGAAAAAATCAAGTATCCCTAAATAAATCCAACTGATTAACAGATTGACAAAGATTCCTCAATTCTGGCTAGGCAGCACACATTTTATTGGTAGCCCAGGGTATATAGATTCTATGCAATCCAGGCCAAGTCTCCAGGTTGTTTCTGGAAGAGGAGAGAATATGCTTGCAAGAATGACAGGATTTCACTCCAGGTTTTGTTGCTTTTGACTGCACTGAAGGAACTAATCAGCATTAAAACAAATATTAGGTCACATTGTAGCTTCAAACTTAGAGAAAAAAAGAGAACCATTTTTGCATCTCTGTGTAGAGTACCTATTCCACTGAGTAGCTCAGATGGATAAAAGTCTCAAAAGTCAAGGTCATGAGTTAATCCCTTGTGAATGTCTGTCTGTAAGGATCTGCAGTTTCATCCTACTACACACAGAAACACACACATGGAGGGGACAAGGCTTGACAATGTTAGTCTGTGGAGATCTAGTAGATAACTGTATGCTGAAAGAGGATTCTGTCACATTCAAAATAACTTTACAATGATTACAGGGGTATAATAGCTGCCCAAGAAACATGTCCACAGTGACAAAGAATCCCAGGATAATAAAAGGACAGATGGGGCACCTGGGTGGCTCAGTTGGTTAAGTGTCTGCCTTCGGCTCAGGTCATGATCCCAGTGTCCTGAGATCAAGCTCCACATTGGGCTCCCTGCTCAGCGGGGAGCCTGCTTCTCCCTCCCCCTGCTCTTGCATTCTCGCTCTCTCTCTCAAATAAATAAATAAAATCTTAAAAAAAAAAAAAGGAAGGATAGAGTCCATTTGGTTTATAGCAGGGTTTCTCAACCTTGAGAAATTCAAATACTAATATTTGAACTGGATAATTCTTTGTTACAGTTGTCGGGGGAGGCCCTGTGCATTGTAGGATGCACAGGATGTAGATGGATTATGAGCAGCTCCCTATCCCTTCCCTCAGTCATAACAAATGTGTTTCCATACATTGACAGGTGTTCTGGGCCAGGGGAGGAGAAGGCAAAGTCACACCTAGTTGAGAACCTGTAGATTACAGAAACTTAAGATACTGAATTTTCCATAAATCATCATCCATGCCACAGGAGTCAAGTAGTACCCCAGACCAAAACTGATATTCAGAAATATTTTATTACAATGACTTCCCATGTCCTTTCTGACTAATTCTTTCCCCCTCCCAATATATCACAGAATACTCAGACAACAATGAAGTGGAGGGGACGTTATCCAGAGAAAGAACACCACTATCTTTGTCCTTTGTCCTTAGCAATATCTAACCCCTGACCAATGGCAATGTTCCCATTTCTAAATTTTACACACAGGGAAATCAGACCCAACTCACTATCTATCCCACTCAACTCCTAGATTACTGTTCATGATTGCTTGCTCCAGTTACAGGTGAAAAGACCTACAGAGTCTTAGGACATAACTCAGTGGCCTACATGAGAGCCTGTAAGAATCTGGGTTCTTAAATCCCAGATCTCAAACTCTGTCCCAGGACCTGCATCTCTTTTTATTCCTACAATACCTAAATCCCTGCCTGGTTTCCACAGTTTTCTTAGGCAATACTGCCTATACTCCAGACCTCACTTCTGGGTCCCTACTACCTGCTATACTTCCCGACTACCATTAACTATTTGTTGAGACTTCACTGGGTCATTTCCTGTTGCTATCTTCCCCTGTCTACCCTTTTGGGTAGAACTTTAGGGTTCTACTCTATCTCTGTGTTCCAATTATCTCTGTTCTGTAGGGTCTCCCTGTTGGGTTGTGGCCATAAAGTCAATCATCTACTTATTCATGTCAGTGGAATAATAATCATAGAGGAAAGAGGGGAGAAGCATTTGTGTGGTTACTTCAAAGGCATCCACCTTGAAAAGCTTCCTAGTATAACCTGACAACCAGAACTCTGATTATTAAAAGAAAAATCATCACAGGATATACTGTTATGGATATGAGGCTTTGCAACATTCTAAGTCATGGAGAAGTTTCTACCAGTCTCTGATATTACAGGTAGAGAGAGGAAAATCAGCAAGTCAGTAAGGTGAAAGGACCTATATATGAATGGTTCTTCTCTGCATGGAAAATAAAAACAGTAGATATAATAACAAGTGGAAACAAAACACAAGATATTAATGTTAAATCTTACACAAAAGCATATTTGACTTCAATTTGAGGAGCAATAATATCAAGTCACGTTCAATTACAAATGTAGGTATATATATTAATGCATCCTTGCTTCAATAGTCATATATCCAGGAAAAGTTTATTCAAGCATAAAAGTCACTAGGAAAAGTTTAAACACAAAAGGGATTTTTATTTCACCTCTGAGGTGAGATTAAGGAGAAAGTCTGCTTTCTTGGCTTGTGCTGCATATAATAAGGACCAGTGAAAAATATCTGAATCATAAACATCCTAAACTGTGCAGCCTTAACCACAGACATGTAGAAACTCCAAAGGCTGGCAGAAAGAATAGCATGGGCCTGGATCCTGGCGGGTAGAGGGCTGGGGTGGGGACAGAGACAGAGGGGGCTCACCCAGCTGGATGTAGAGAGTATGAGAGGTTGGCTGTTAATCAAATCCTAATGCCAAAGGGGACTTCCCAATGCTCAGGGGAGGTTAATTCCACAGAGATGTCTAGGGTGGAACCTAGTAGTAGGCAGAGACCATGGTAATGCTATGGTTCAAGGAAGAGCCGCCTGATTGGAAGCACATTCCTAGCCAATAGCTCAAAGCATATAGACAGTGAAGGGAACAATAAATGTGAAGTTGACAAGTTCTAGAATGGCTGTCATGCCTCAGTCAAATATAATGGGTTCCAGATCAAGCCTTGATGGGAAGAGAAGTACAAGTCAGCAGTAAAGTCAAAAATTAAGGAGGTCAGTTACTAGAATCCAACCACTGGAAAGGATGAAGTTCTAGCTGAGTCCTCCTCATTCATTCACTCATTTATCCAATTCTTTGTTCAATAAATGGATACTAATAACTCCTACCAAACAATGCTAGACACTGTTCCTGGCCCTATGGATTCCATGGGAAAAAATAAGCATGGTCCCTGCCCTTGTGAAGAGCTTTGTTGGAAATGCTTTGAAAAATAGTAAACACACAGGATAAAAAATTTCATCAAGATAGGGCTTACAGACACTAAGTGCTAGCAAGATTAAGCTGCCAGTGCCCCCTGAAAAAATCTGCTCCAACCCATAGGCAGCCAGATTGGTAGCAAGAAAAGAAATGTGGTCCTACTACCTTGTAAATAATAAATGGCGGCCTTGATGATGATGATGATGATGATGGTGATGATGATGATGATGAGTAGTTATATAATTGTTTCAGGTTCTAACCAAGAGATTGAAATCACATTAGTTATTTAAACAGAAAGAAATGAATAAAAAAGAGTTTTTAATTCAGTAAAATTTATTAATTAGGTACTGAAAAGACAGAGAACTCTAGGGTATCTTAGATACATTAGCTGTAAGACATAGTGGCCATCCCTAACATTGGAGGAACAAAGAAAAGAAGTTGGAATTATTAACAGAAGCGTGGAGGATAGACCTCATAGTGCTGAAACTCAGACTCTTAAGGAGGTGGGGATATTCAGAGGTGTGGGGAACCTGAGCTCAGAAGGAGGAAGAGTCACATGGGGCTGGATCCCAGACCACTGACAAGGGGGAAATGGGCCAGTTGGTACTGGGGTCTGTATGGGCTGGCTCTACGGCTGTTGAGAAAAAGCTGCAAACTGGACTCGACTGCTGCTAGTGGAACACAGTGCTGCTGTGGGGGCAAAAAAGCATCGCTGGGGTATTGCTTATGGGAAAAGAAAGCCGACAGAAAGCAAATAAGAAGAAAAACAGAAAACAACAGCAAAGAAGAAGAAGCATGTTCCACCTACCTCCTTCGGCTTGCAATCTCCCTCTAGCATCCCCCACTGATGGAGTTTAACCAACTGACAAATCAGAAACATGACTTGTAAATACCCAGCCCAGTATCAAAAAGTAAAATATGGAACGGTGAATTTGAAGTCAAGAGATGATAGTTTAATAACCAGCCCAACCAATCTAGGACAAATCTTTACCTTTTTGAGACAAAGTTTGTCAAATTAGAACACTAATGTCTACCACAAGATGTCTTGAGAATTAGACAAAACGTATAAAAAGCACCTCACATAGTGCTTGACAAATAAAATGCATTATTTCACAATTAATGATTTCCGATCCTGATTCATCCTCCCAAGTACATCTGCCATCCCTAGTGCCTTCCTTAAACAACCACTCTGTAGAACTCCATGTGTGGCCTAATCTATTGCCAGAATATATCTCAGCAGGAAAAATCTATTTATAAGGCCTCAACCAACAGGGAGCTCTTTTAAGTCAGGGATCATATTTGGCTCTTACATTTTCACTTCCACTCCTCTCTGTCAACCTGAAAATCTGGCAAAAAAAAAAAGAAAAAAATATATATATATTTTATCATCATCTTCAAGGCCTCCATATATATATATATATATTTATATATATATAAAACCTACATACTTCCTTGTCCTTGCCACCATCAATCCAATAGGCCAGCTTTCCATTAAGACACATTCAAGTCCTTTCAATCTACTTCAAGAACAGTTCTAGAAAGATTTCAAACTTGACCCAACATCCTTCACTCTAAAGAACAGTCTTCATTCAATACCTTGTGTCCTAAGAGGACTGCATGCCCAAAAATCAAACACAGGAACCCACTACCATTTTTCTGATGTTCTCAAATCAGCAGCAGCATTCCAGACAACAGAGACCTTAAGACTAGGAAGGAGAGAGAGCAAGGTCCGGCATCCACATCCACACCACCGGTGCTCCATCTCCCACCATGAACCACAACTCCCAGCACTTCTTCCCGGGTGCCCACAACGGTGTCCCCCCGACCTATGAGATGCTCAAGGAGGAGCACGAGGTGGCTGCATTCGGGGCGCCCCAGAGCTCAGCTCCCGTGACGACCACTGTGATCAACATCCGTAGTGAGACAGCCATGCCCGACCACATCGTCTGGTCCCTGTTCAATACCATCTTCAAGAACTGGTGCTGCCTGGGCTTCGTGGCCTTTGCCTACTCCGTGAAGTCCAGGGACGGGAAGATGGTGGGTGACCTGACTGGGGCCCAGACTTATGCCTCCACCGCCAAGTGCCTGAACATCTGGGCCCTGGTCTTGGGCCTCCTTCTGACCACTGGATCCATTGTTCTTCTGGCGTTTGTCTACGCTACAGCCTACAGTGTATTTTTAAAGTCTATGCAGGAGAACAATGGGTACCACTAGGTGCTCATGGCAGGAGACCCAAGTCCTCCACCGTGCGCTGCTGGCCCTGTCCCTTAGTGTCCAGCCCTTTACATTAACATACTTGCCTGCCTACAGCTGAATTCAATAAAGTACACTGTGTGTGAAAAAAAAAAAAAAAAAGACTAGGAAGGAGAGCTATTGAAGGTAGAGCAGTATCTGATGCTTTATGGCACATTTTAGAGGCAAAATCCACCATATCCATGAATGTCCCATAGAAACCAACTCCCACATAAAAGCAAAATATAGCTCTTCTGCTATCTTGCCTGAAATCATGGGTTCTTAATATTTCATTCCCTTCCTGATCCAAGGTTCATGTGGTTCTACCTTTATTAATTATAAGACCTTGGGAAATTTTCTTCAACCTCTAAGCCTCATTTAATTAAAATAGTATTCCTAAATTATCTCACACGTTTGTTGTAAGAATTAGATAAAACAATACATGTTCAAGGCAAGACAGGAAACAGAGAGCACTTGTTTAGTGGGTACATAGTTTCAGTTCTGCAAGCTGAAAAAGTTTTGGAAATCTCTTGCACAGCAATGTAAATATATGAACTATACATTTAAAATGGTTACGGTGGTAAATTTTATTTTCTGTGTTTTTTGCCATAATTTTAAAAAATGTTTATTGAATTAATGTATGAATAAAAAGTTCCTATCACATGCACAGGTGCACACACACACACACACACACACACACACAAACACACAGAATATACATTCACCACTCATCACATGCCTGGCACATCGTAAGCACTCAACTATCTGTAAGGTTCTGTCTCTTTCCCCTTTGAGCCTCCCAACATTCTCTTGACTTCAACCTCACCTGCATGAATTTCTAATTTCTCTCCCTCTGAACACTATGTAGGCTTCATCATATTCTGTCCAGTGCTGTTCCTTAACAGTTCAGTGTGGGCATGCTTTATCTTGCCAAGTAGATTGTCAGCTCCTGCAGAGAAGGGACCATCTTATATTTCTTCTATATTCCCCTTCATGTCCAATGCAATCTTTGCATTAACTGTTGGCTGAGATTCTACTTCAAATGAGATGGACCTTCCCAGAGCCAGAACATTCCAGTTACTCCTGCCTGCTCTTGGGCTTCCACTCATCATCATCAATCAACATTTATTTATTGATCTGTTAGTTTATATTTGGAAAAGTGGACAAGAGCAAAGGATAGGGAAATAGGAAGAAAATAAAAAGATATGTAAGAACATGATTATTGTCCTCAAAAGGCTTACGACCTATTTGCACAAAGCAAACATAACGATGTTGGTAAAACTGCAAGGAAAAAGCTAAATGTCCACTGAGTATTAACAGATAGTACAGGAATTCAGCAAGCCATGGGTACTTCAAGGGAAATTCAATAGGAGATCAGTTTTAGAAAAACTTAAGTACGAGAGTATATATTCTTTAGAATTAAGATGATTCTCCAAGGGGTAAAAAGTGTATCTGCCTACTAACTCTAACTTTGAGATAAAATTATTATATATTTTCACGGTAATAACAATAATAACAAGAGTGTTCATATACTCCAGTAGACTATATACTATTACTAATCCTAAAAGTGAGGGGTGCATCATCCCTATTTATACATAAAGAAACAGTTACATGCCTGTAGATGTAGAGATAGTAAGTACTGGATTTGAACACATCTGTCTGACTCTGAAGCATGAATTCTTCCCACTATACAATTCATTCATTCATCAAACATTTATTAAGAATTTACTCTGGACAAGCATTATGCTAAAGACATTAAACTGAATAAAATATGATTTCTTCCTTCAAGGGGCTCATGGTCTGATGAGAAGGCAGTTACAGAAAGATACCATCCATACAAAATGTGCTGAGTCTAAGAACAGAGATATGCAAGAAGTTATGGAGCATGTAGGAAGAAAACCTAATCCATCCTGGGAAATCTTGAAAGGTTTCCTGGAGGAAGAGAATTCTTTGTTAAGTCTTAAGGGATAAAATAAATAACAATAGCTTACATTTGTGTACTTACTAGGCAGAGACTATTATTAGCCCTAATTTACAGATGAGAAAATTGAGGGACAGAGAGGTGAGCAATTTGCCCAAGCTTCAGTAGTTTATAAACAGGTGTTAGAAAGAGGTTATGTATCTGTTCTCTCTTAATCTCTACAATATCCTGCACATGAGTAGGAGTTTGCCAGAAAAGTGAAGAAGAGCAAGGTGAAGGCAAGAAACTGCACTAAATGGCACAATATAAAAAGTATAATATGGCTGGAGCAAGAAATAACAAGAAAGGAGATTAGAGAATTATGGGTCAGATCACAAAAGATCTTGTATAACATGTAAAGGATCTTAGAATTAATCCTATAAACTATGGAGGGACATTGAAGATTTGTACATTAATAAATTATTATGTCAGCTATTTGAAGGATGAATGTGAGTTAAGATTAATGGAAGGGGATCCATTAGAAGACAGTTATTACTGTTGTAAAAAAAAAAAAAAACATAACGTACATTTACCCGCCAAACAATTTTTAAATGTTCAGTACACCAAGAGGACAGATTTAATATGCAGCAAAGAGAAGAAGAGAAGCTAAACTTGAATAGAGAGAGCAAGATGGAAAACTTGGAAATAAGACATGTCTAGATGGCAAAGGAGGCGGAACTTAGTGATGAACTGGATGTGCCTATCTCCCTACCCATCAGACTTTCCTATTTTAAATAATCTGTCCGGGAAAATAGAAAATATAAATGTGTATGTTTGTCATTTTGGAATTGGCTAGACATAGTGCTAGGCACAGGAGCAATAAGAATGAATAAGACATGCTACCCATACCAGAAAGGTCTACAGTCTGGAGTAGAAGTAGAGAAGGGCAGTGCAATAAGGATTATCTGGTTATAAAAGAAATAGGTACACTTACTGCGGATTCAAAGCTGAAGTGGTTAGCCCTAACCAGGGGAGATCAGAGAAGGGTTGAAGGAGGATATGCCTCAAATTGAATCTGAACACTTTCCAGTGGATCACTTGAGGTGAATATTTCTCCAGTGGAGAGTAGCAGGAATACAGTAGAACAAATAGTTTCAATGTGAAGAAGGTGGGGAGAGGGGGCAAGATAAATATGTGGACTCCTGAAGGCATCAAAAGGAGAGCAGGAATTTATTAGCTACTGGTTCCTCCATTAAAACACCTAAGCACAAGAAGGAAATTGGGGTCACAGAAGGATGAAGGTGGGAGACAAGATAGTGATCTGCAATAAAACTACAGGAAGCACTCTGGTTTTATTGCGCTCTCTGTGGCCACATCATCATACTCCACCTAGCCCCACCTGAGCTACAGAGTCAGTGCTCATTATGCTTAGAAAAGTGTATTCGTGTATTAGAAGTCTAATAATTCTACCCTAACCTCTAGCATTTCTTATAATTGTAGGATGTCATCTTGAGGTTCACAGTTAGGGCTCTGTACATCAGGCACTACCCATTGCTCTTCTAAAGGATTTTAAATGACCTCATAATATCTTATATTTGGAAGCTTCACTGCCTCAATCACAAGTATTGATCTTTGTGAGCAAAAGTAACTTTTTTTGACCAATGTGTTTATACAGACATTATTTTTTCCAAAGTGTAATGCCTAGAGGACAATATTATTTATAAATACAAACTCTCAGACTTGAAAAAGAACACCTTTATTTATCCTGTTTATTATACATCTATGCAAAAACTTCTAAATTTAAGAATCTTCCTGGAAATTCGGGAATTTCCGAATTTCTACAGCTGTCCCTAACAATCAATTAAGAAAAAGGGAAATTCCGTTACTAAGACTGATCACAGATTTTCTAGATTATTAAATGTACTGTCTTCAATACAGCAGTATAGGCTATAAATCAAGTTCTTTTACTCTGAATAATCTCAATATTCTTTATAAGAAGGCTTAAAAGTATTTTTCATTAAGAAAAATAAAATTATTTAGTGGAAAAAATACTTAATAAAGTTATTTTAATTATATGTACACATTAATCATGAAATTGTACAGAATAATTGCAGTGACATTTCTCTACTTATTGTAATGAAACATGTAGTAAAAATAGAGCATAAACAGATAAAATATGCAAGTCAGTATTATTTGGGGTAGTATTAAGATTATTTAGTAAAGATTGTATCTCCCAGGATAAAATAATAGGTTCTCATTATATGAAGACAACTTACTTGGAATGGGGAACCAAAAACTCTTCTCTCTCACCATCAACCATGCTGCGTCCAAACCCCACATCCAGAAGTATTGAAATCTCTGATCACATACCAGACTGAAGAGAGATAGCTATAGAACTTTCACATATTCAATACCTGCAATAAAATAAACTGGGGTTATGACATCAGAAGACAGTGGGCTAAGAGCTAAAGTAAGTCCTGCCTTTTCAAACATAATAGTATGTTTATTCATCCCATTGTACCTTCCCAGTTGCCCAGACAGAAAATAAAGTGTCTGAAGTTTCAACTGGGAAATATGACTCACCTAAAACTTCTTGAGTAGCTTATGAGGGTTTAACAATGCTTGTGGATTGCTACCTGTGTCTTAGGTGTGGGGGTAGTGGTCAAGATGGAAAGAGGCAAAAGAGCTTGATAAAATGGGTAATAAGTGGTTCTACAGCAGTCATATATTAAAATGACAATGTATGTATCATAAACCTTTACACAAACATTTTAGCATATGGTGCATATATTCCAAGTAATGAAAATGCAAAAGAAAAGGACCCTAGTACCATTCAACCAGCTTCAACACTGAAAAAAATACAAGTTAATGGAAGAGAAATTAATGATCTCATAAATGTTTCAAGAGTGAAAATACCACTTTCTCCTCAACATAGAAAGAAACAATTTCTGGTAATAAATTCTACCAGGTATTTTGTGGTGGTGCTATTTCTATTGCTTTTAAAAATGTATTTTTAATTGTCCTACAGATTTCCTTAAGCATACGAAAAGAAATCAGAGACTCCACTTGTCATAGAAAACCCTCAAAATAGGCAATACTGTTTCCATTGCTAAAAGGATTTGAAATATATACCAGCATACCTTACAAGTCAACTGTTCCCTACAATGTCTTCTCACTGAACTGAGGCGTTTTCACAAAGCAACAGGATTCAAAAGAAATAGAAGTAGGATGGCTTTTGCAGTAAAGCATACCTACGGAGAAACTCCCTCCCTGTGTGTCATGCAGGCTGATCGTTCTTGTAGCAATGGTAACACTAATATAATGGCTGCACCCATTTAATGTTATTTAAGTACCTCCAACTGACTTGTTGGAATAAGGCTTTTTTTTTCCTTATAAATTCTAATTAGGTCCCCGTCCTTCTTTCCTTTCTCCCTCACGCTCTTCCTTTCTCCATCTCTCCATCTTTTCTTTTGCCCAATAGTAAAAAATGGGTACTAGTAGGTCTACATGTACCTCAATCCCTACCTCACACTACAGTAGAATACCAACAGATTATCCCATAGAGTAAACTTGTCACCTCTCCACCCCATTTGCCCCCAGCAAGAAAAAAATTCCATTTCTTATCTATCTCAGTGCCTACATCAAAAATTTAGGCAAGTCACCTTTGCTTGTCATCCTCCCACAACCAGTAACTTGCCAAAACCCAACATTCTTGCTAAAAGCCTCTCAAATCTGTTCACTCCCCCACCATTTCTCTGTACCTGCAAAATCCAGGCCCCCACAATTTCTTCCTTGTCTCCTCAGTGGTCTTCATACCTCCATTATAGGCCCTTCCAACTGCTCTCCACACTGCAGCTAGATTAATCAATCTAAAATACAAATCTGATGAAGGTACTCATCTGCTTAAGTCACTTCAGTGGCTCCCCATGTTCTTAGCATAAAGTCATATGTTCACAATACACTTTTTTTTATTTAATTTTATTATGATATGTTAGTCACCATACATCATTAGTTTTTGATGCAGTGATCCACGATCCATTGTTTTCATATAACACCCTGTGCTCCATGCAGTACATGCCCTCCTTAATACCCATCACCAGGCTAACCCACCCCCCAATCCCCCTCCCCTCTAAAACCCTCAGTTTGTTTCTCAGAGTCCTTTTATAATCACGTCTCTGCTTATCTCTTAACCTCCCTTCTCATTATTGACTCTTACAAAAATTGCCTGTGTTTTAGCTATCATGAACCACAGACAAGTTCTGAGGCCTTTGCACCCATTGCCCCTCTTACTAGAAAACCCTCTCTGCCTTTAACATGACTGAATCTTAATCAATTTAAAGGATTCATCTCAAATGTTAGTTCCTCCAAGATACTTTCTATCCTACCTGCTTGATGTTCCCACAGTGGGTGTTCACTTTTAGCTTCCCCCAAATGTCAGTATTTTTGAAAAAAATGAAAAAATTCAAGTCATTTCATTGCACACCTGGTTTGACTGTGTGTATAAAGATCCAAGATAGCTAACAATGAATGAAGTTCCTCAACCTTGCATCCCATATTCAAATGTTTAGACATACATAACACCCAGACCACTTTAACTCTAAACTATTCAAGGTTGACAAACACCCTGATATTATCAAATCCAAGTTCTATAAATATAAAAATACATGGTTTTCTAGAAAACCAAGGCTTGATTTTGCTAGGAGATCTCTCTAGTTTTTTTTTTTCTAACTTCTTTTAAAGATTTTATTTATTTATTTGAGAGAGAGAATGAGAGAGAGAGCACATGAGAGGGGGGAGGGTCAGAGGGAGAAGCAGACTCCCTGCTGAGCAGGGAGCCGGATGCGGGACTCGATCCTGGAACTCCAAGATCATGACCTGAGCCAAAGGCAGACGCTTTAAAGACTGAACCACCCAGGCGTCCCTCTCTCTAGTTTTAATATAAAAGTCAACCTTTATTGTTCCAGGATCATCCAGTGACACATAATTTTCTGAAAGCTGATCAACTGCTTCCTTCTCACAGTAGTTAGGAACTGCCCAGTTAACAGAGGTTAGAGAATCACCCAGCTCTAACACACTTAATGTTATCCAAATCTAAGTAAGTGTGATAACTAGAAGCAAATTCAATCCAAAGAAACATTATCACTTTCTCAATGATTAACATGAAACCAGTTACCTAACAAAAAATGTTAGACCTTATTCTAGAACAATAAGAAATTTTAGACCTCATTTGAGGTGACTCAAAACTTAGAAGTTCAAAACTTTAAAGCGTAATTCTGTGATAAGCCAGCTGGCATCAAGATAAACTATTTGTCCAATTTACAAGAATCTCTTGGATAAGAAATCTAAGGTTCAACTCTCAAACACAATATCTAAGCTTTAGTTTTGAGTGTGATGGGTGGATAAGGGGGTAATGTGTGAATATTCTCTGCTTGCTCTCAAGGTTAATAGGCAACAAGTCTGGTAAGCACAGTTTCAACTAATCTTGCCAGGAGCAGAAGCCATAATCCACAAAGATTCACCTTCCCTGCCAAGTTGCTATTCTATATTCTGTATGGTTGAGTATATAATACTGGGCTACCTTATCAAGCATGGTTGGTACTGGATGCTCCACCCAGACTCCCTCCTGAGGGTTAAAGCATCCTTCCCCCAAGTGACAGAAATATCATCTTTTGACAGCTCACAGTTATGTCCCTCACAAAGAAATATCCTTGACCACAGGGAACTATCTCATTTAAGATTAAGGCCCCTCCAATCAGAGAAAGACATGTATCATATGACCTCACTGATATGAGGAATTCTTAATCTCAGGAAACAAACTGAGGGTTGCTGGAGTGGTAGGGGGTGGGAGGGATGGGGTGGCTGAGTGATAGACATTGGGGAGGGTATGTGCTATGGTGAGCGCTGTGAATTGTACAAGACTGATGAATCACGGATCTGTACTTCTGAAACAAATAATGCAATATATGTTAAGAAAAAAAAAAGAAGAAGAAGATAGCAGGAGGGGAAGAATGAAGGGGAGTAAGTCGGAGGGGGAGACAAACCATGAGAGACGATGGACTCTGAAAAACAAACTGAGGGTTCTAGAGGGGAGGAGGGTGGGGGGATGGGTTAGCCTGGTGATGGGTATTAAAGAGGGCACGTTCTGCGTGGAGCACTGGGTGTTATGCACAAACAATGAATCATGGAACACTACATCAAAAACTAATGATGCAATGTATGGTGATTAACATAACAATAAAAAATTATTAAAAAAAAAAAGATTCAGGCCGCTCCCAAGGGAGAGCCAACAGTCAATGGCCAATTCATACTTAGGAACAAAGTCTCTCATGCTTCAATTTGGAACAACTCTAAAGGGACATCCCAGCTCCAAAGCTCCCTACAAACTCCACTGATGACTCAGTTGCACTGCAGGTCAGCTTCTCCCTCTTTCCAGTCCTACTTTTCTCATTTCCTTACAGGTGCATTGCTAGAGACCACTTCTCAAGAAACCTTCTACATGCAACTCTTCATCTCAGAATCGATTTCCAAGGCAACCTAATCTACAACTCAAGTCAATAATTGTGTAATGCAAAAATAGCAACATACAATAAATTTGCTGACTTCATCATAACTTTGTCCTGGTCTTCTATGAAAGATGTGAACCTATTGGGACACCTGGGTGGCTCAGTCAGTTAAGCGTCTGCCTTCGGCTCAGGTCATGATCCCAGAGTCCTGGGATCGAGTCCCGCATCAGGCTCCCTGCTCAGCGGGGAACCTGCTTCTCCCTCTGCCTCTGCATTTCCCTCTCTGTCTCTCATGAATAAATAAATAAAATCTTAAAAAAAAAAGATGTGAACCTATTAATTGAGGCAAAGGCAAGATCTAGAACTTAATTTATCCCAGCTGACTCCAGTTCCTTTTTTAATTTAAATTTTAGTTAACATATAGTACAATATTGGTTTCTAGAGTAGAATTCAGTGATTCATCACCTACATACAATATCCAGTGCTCATCACAACAGTTACCCTCTTTAATACCCATCACACATCTAGCCCATCCCCCACCCTCTTCCCTTCATCAACTCTCAGCTTATTCTCTATCCTTAAGAGTCTCTTATGGTTTCCTTCTCTCCTTTTTTTTCTTTTCCCTCTTTCCACATGTTCACCTGTTTTCTTTCTTAAATTCCACACATGAGTGAGATTATATGGTATATCTCTTTCTCTGACTGACTTATTTAACTTAGCAGAATATACTCTAGCTCTCCATTCACATCATTGCAAATGGCAAGATTTTATTCTTTTTGATGGCTGAAGAATACTCCATAGTGTGTGTGTGTGTGTGTGTATATATATATATATATATATATATATATATATATATATATATATACACATACCACCTCTTCTTTATCCACTCATCAGTCAATGGACATTGGGGCTCTCTAAATGATTTGGCTATTGTTGATAATGCTGCTATAAACATAGGGGTGCATGTACCCCTTCGAATCTGTATTTTTGTATCCTTTGGATAAATACCTAGGAGTGCAGTTGCTGGAGCATAGAGTAGTTCTATTTTTAACTTTTTGAGGAACCTCCATACTGTTCTCCAGAGTGGCTGCACCAGTTTGCATTCCCACCAACAGGGCAAGAGGGTTCCTTTTTCTCTGCATCCTCACCAACACCTGTTATTTCTTGTGTTATTAATTTTAGCCATTCTGATGGTTATGAGGTGGTATCTCATCATGGTTTTGATTTGTACTTCCCTGATGATGACTGATGTTGAGCATCTTTTCCTGTGCCTGTTAGCCATCTGGATGTCTTCTTTGGAAAAGTGTCTATTCACGTCTTCTGCCCATTATCCAGTTCCCTTTTAAGTGCAACAAAATTTAGGAACTAGCCCACTGGTATTAAAAATTACCTGATTTCTACCCTTTATCCTGAACAGTTTTCAATGTTTGGCAAAAGTTATTGGATAGTTTTGTCATCACCCAATTCTAAGAGGGGTAATATTCTAGATAAAATTCTAATTGAAAGAGCACAAATAGAAAAGGAGAATAAAAATGATATGACCACAGCAGATCACTATGTTCTTAAAGATATGGGAAATGTATTTTGCTGGACTTATAAAGACTCAGGTCTTTTCTGATAAAAATAAAAAGAGTTAGAATAGCATTTACTTCTCAGTTCTCAATCTTTTAAAAATCTCCTTTTGAAATGAATGAAAGGTTGCCACTGAATCACTGATTCTTTTACGCCATCCACTTCTACTAACTAATAGGATCTAGCAGTACATTAAAAGGATTATTCACCAGGACCAAGTGGAATTTATTCCTGGGCTGCAAGGGCAGTTCAACATCCACAAATCAATCAATGTGATACACCACATTAATAAAAGAACAGACAAGAACCATATGATCCTTTCAATAGATGCAGAAAAAGTGTTTGACAAAATACAGGATCCTTTCTTGATAAAAACTCTCTGCTGTGCAGGGATAGAGGGAACATACCTCAATATCACTCCTCAATCCAAATGATATGAAAGGATTCTAGGCTTGGAGGTCTTTGTATTTTTGAGTTTTGTTGTTGTTGTTTTGGTACTACCATTTTGAAGAGTAGAAACTAAATCAGTTGGTCCACCTAATGGCAGTCTCATTTGTCTCAGACTTAAGCTTCTCTTCCAGAGCACATGGCAAGAAAACTCCTAAATAGATCAGGATACAATAGCAAACAAATGCAGTTATGCCACCCCTTTTAAGAAAAGATAACTTTTATATATAGGCAGAGGTTGCCACATAGTAAAGGCAACTTGCCCACAAAATTGAGCCTTCTGTTTAAGTAGAAATTTCTGTCAAGTACAGAAAAATCACTAACTTGACAGTGGCTTCCTATAATGACAGAGCCCTGCTCTTAAGGAAATGAACAGATGCACATGGGGGCAGAGAACCATTCTTTTCATGTTTTCTGGAAAAAATAAAATGACATGACCTTCCCTTTCACTTCCAGTGATTCAAATCTAGACCAGTGTCTCCAAATTTTTACACTAGACACCTTTATGAGTACGAATATTTTAAACATTCACATATATACATAAAATATATAAATTATATACATGTATTACTGTGCTGATACATTTCAAAACACCCAATAGAAATGTTTTAAAAATAAAAAAATAAATTTAAACATTATATAACTTTGGTTTGTTAATTAATGGCCCAAAATTTTTTCTCCACATTCTTATTAATAATTTTAAAGTAAATATTGATGCAATCAAATGTACATCATTTCTTTCAATCTTTGCTTAACATTTATTGATGCTGTGATTCAAAAGTCTAGTTCTAAATTCAATTATGGTTGTCATAAGCTAAGAAAGAAAATGCTGCACAAAGATAAATAGATCAAAAAAGATGAAGCACATTGTTGGCTGCATTTATTAAATCATGACATTCATTTTACAGTCCTTTGAGTGATTAGTACTATATTCAATCCGTGGTTTTTTGGTAAGAATCTTTGAAGTTTAATTGAGCTAAAACTGGGTAGTACTATATGTTTATGCACTTAACCAGACATACAAACACTAAAATAAACTCTTGTATGTTGAAAATGAAATAATAAATATGGGCACTGTGGTCGACTCCCATTCTTCCCTAAAATAGTCAGGGGACAGGTGCCTGGGTGGCTCAGTCATCAAGCGTCTGCCTTCGGCTCAGGTCATGATCCCAGGGTCCTTGGATCAAGCCCCACATCGGGCTCCCTGCTCACTGGGGAGCCTGCTTCTCCCTCTCCCTCTGCCTCTCTCCCTGCTCATGCTCTCTCGCTCTCTCTCGCTCTCTCTGTATCTCTCTGTCTCAAATGAATAAATAAAAACTTTAAAAAATAAATAAAATAAATAAAATAAAATAGTCAGGGGACTCTTCATAGCACATGACTGTCTAACATGTGGGCAGTATAGGGCACCAGTGTAAAACCACATGGTAAATTTGTACTGCTTTTTATCTAGGAGAAAATAATTATAAGAAGATTTTGAGTATTTTCTTATCAAACTCCCTAGCAGTCCAGGTAGAAAATCTCTTACCTAAACAACAGATTCCAGGGAATTGCGTAGAAAAGAAGATACCACAAATTTAACCTATATCTTTTTTCAGGTTTTGCTTCCCTGAGTAGCTAAGCACCTAGGCAATATAATAAATAGTATCAACATGTTTCCAGTTCTATACACTGCACATATTTTGGTACCCACATGCTCAAAAGTCAAAAAGACTTTTATGTTCAATGTTTAAGGGATTAACTCACTCAGAAATTAAATAAAAATAGTTAATTTCCCAGAAAAGCACAATATGAAATTTAGAACAATAAGAAATATGAAAACTTACTTTGGTCTAAGATTTAAACATCCAGAAATGTACAGTACAATGATTTGACAATTTCAAGTCTGTTAAGATCATTCTGACTGATGGCAGGGAGCATTTTGTAGGTATTCCATAATGAGTCCACTTTCAGGACACATCACAAAAAACTTGATTAAGTTTATATCTTAATCCCCAGACTATAAACCTTTGTTAGTCTAAATAAAACATACAGAACCAATTTTTCATCTGTTCACTTTAGCCTACATGATCATTTATGAAATAGTATCAGTTACACAATGATGACAAATATGAAGAACAATATTAACAATATATCATGTATATTTATGTACTATAAATGTTAACAAATTATTAATAAAGGTTTCCTTTCAGAAATAGAAAAATAGTCCATTTTTTCCTTCCAATTTGAAAGAAAGAAAGAAATACTAAGAATAATGCTTTCAGAAAGATAAATAGCAGTGTCTCAGAGACTTGAAACAAACCCGTGTAATAAGCACCAGACAACTAGCATAAGACTTGGGGGTCATGGGAGGAGGAGATAAGAGAATCAGAGAATGTCAAGTTCAGAGTAAACCTTCAAGGACATCCACTAAGCCAATCGTCCTTTTGAAATCTGAATCCTTTCTACAATATCATGCCAAGTATTCATTAAGCCAACCTATTCTGATCAAGAGTTCACTGCTCACCAAGGCAGCCAATTCCCTCTTGTAACATTAGAAAGCTTTTCCTTATATTGTGCTAAAACGTGCCTCTGTATCACTTTCACCTACTGACCATCCTGCACAAGTCCAGTTCTTTTCTTTTAGTACCTCTCCTATGGAATGAATCATCAAAACCAGTAGTTGGTCTCACTGAGTTTCAACTATGTTCTTCAACTAATGATTCTAGTCTTATCACAGTACTGGTTAACATCCAGTTTGTTAACCTTTTTCTGAAAGTGGAGAATTCGGGACACCTGGGTGGCTCAGTCAGTTAAGCATCTGCCTTCGGTTCAGGTCATGATCCCAGAGTCCTGGGATCAAGACCCACACTGGGATCCTTGCTCAGCGGGGAGCCTGCTTCTCCCTCTGCCTACCACTCCCCCTGCTTGTGCGCTCTCTCTCTCTTCTCTCTCTGACAAATAAATAAATAAAATCTGAAAGAAGAAAGAAAGAAGACAATCCCTAAAAGAACATCATATTGCTAGGTATGGCCAAAATGGAAAGAGCAAATCAGAACTTATCTTCCCCATTCTAGGTACTACACATCTATTCCTGCAATCCAAGATTACACTCAGTTTTCATGGCTATGTCACACATGTTGATTCAAACTGGGCTCTATGTTGACTAAAACTATAAAGTCTTAGTTGTTAATTTACTCAATATATATTTATGTAATGCTGCTACAAGAATATAATATTAGGGACAGTAAGAAAAATCAGTGAGATATAACTGAAACACGTTAAGACCCTGGGCCCAAGCCCCAGTTTATCCAGATATAGCTGTGTGGCAAGAATACTTGTTAGAGCTACTCAATTTTCATAACAGAATAACTATCTTGCTTGCTGGTCTCAGTTCCAAAGCATATGGATGGGCCTTCAGCCAGCAATTTAGAATACCAGCACTCCAGGTTATCTAGCTCCCTTCCAAGTACCTACTGAGAGAAGAAATGTTTAGGGAAAATAGGTCCAAGGCCTTATAAATTCAACCCTTGGTTAATGTTGAATCACCAGAAAGCTACATATTAGCAACTTACCACACAACACCCTTCTGATCACCTTCAGTGAGTTGCATTTAATGCTTTGTCCTAATCTTTAACAGAAGACTGTTCTAAGATGTAACCATGTGAAACTCACAACTGCATGGCTATGTTTTAAAACTGAGGATATTGTCCATTTTATTACTCAGAGTCCCTTTCACTCTTTGTTTTTTCTGAGGAATGGGATATTTCTACATTTCTAAATGTAGAAATAATCAGAATGGTTTTATACATTTTTTAAAATAAGTTTTTGAGAAAGATAAGTCTATAAGAAATGAGAAAAAAATGCTATTTGATATATGCACAATAGGCAAGAAATATTTGTATTTTCTGTTTCATCGATAACTGAAAAGGGGTCCATGAGAGCAAGACAGATAATTCTAACTGGGTATTATTAAATATTGTTCATTAAGTTAAAGATCATTATTCAGTTGTCCTTAGGTTTCCTCTTCCCAAACAATCAGTCTCAGTAAATTATTTTCCCCAATGAAAAAGATTCTAAGACCGGATGATCCTAAATATTACCTGGAGAACTTGTTTTAGAAATTTGTATTTTTATATAAACTCCCTATGTAATTGGGAAGTGGACCACAGAACACATTTTGAGAACACTCTTCCAGGACCGATTTTTGGATCACTTTAATTAACTCTGCCACTCATCGCTGGGCTCTCTGCTGTCTCTCCAGATCCCTTTTAAAGCCTGGTGACCAAAGGTAGGTAAAATATTTTTACCAAGGGTCCTACTAAACCACAGCAGATAAAAGGATTATGTCTGTGCTCTTATACAGCACACCACATTCACTTTTATACATCCTAGTGTGGATAGGCATGCTCACAAAAGCAGAGCTTCACTATGACTGTCAGATTGAGGTCAGCTACTTATTTTGACTCCCCTGAGAAATGAGAGCTTAAAATGCATGAAAACAGGTCCAAATCACAATCAAATGAAACTGTGAGTAGTATTGCATGGTACTTTTTCCTCAATTGAACCAGCTGCAATCATTTTTTTAAATAACTTATTCTACTTTTAAAATAAAGAATTTTCCCTTGAAGAGAAAATCTGCCAACCTCCTTGAATAAAATCATTCTTCCAGAAAGTAAGATTATTTTGTGATAATTTTTATGAAGAATTTTAATTCTAATAATACTATTTTTAGGATATCTACAGACAAGTAGCCTGTTGGCACAATGGACTCACAGATTTATAAACAATCAAAATATTATAGGCAAGAGTAAAGAAACTCTATTGTTGCTCTCCAGTTCACCATTTCATAGATACATAATTCATTCCATGACACAGCGACTGTTATACTATAAAGCTCTCAACCTGGACCATCTATATGATTTAGCAAAAGAAATAGTTTTAAAAACTAAAAGTGACCAATCACAATATGTCAACTGAAAATTCCCAATAAATGTCTACATAAAAGGTTCAGGTACTCATTCAAGTTTCCAAGCTCAGTTCAAAGTCACCACTTCCCAGCTATTGCTTACTATAAAAATTCCAGCCCTATACATTCTATCATGTATAAATTGACTCTAGATAAAAGGCATTATCAAATGAACAACTTGAGATATCCAAAGAAGAAATTCAGGGTCTGAAAAATGAGTGATTTACTCAGAAAATTGCCAGACAGAAATTTTCTAAGTCTTTACATTCAAGGGAAATCAAGCTAAGACCAATTAGGGCATGATTCATTCTCCTATGTTATTTGCATTTTCTATCTGGTACTTTTTAATTTTATAAATTTTATGCTGTTTCCATAGTTACCAGCTCTTAATCATAATGAACACCTGGTCTATACAGAGGAATTAATATTTCCTCATGAACTGCATATACTAAATTGTTAATAACTTCTCTATACTTTGACAGTGACTAGTTTAAGTTTCTGACCTATAAGCAAAGATTTTCAAAAGGTTCTTTTCACTCTCTTTTCTTTCTTTTTGAGTTTTATATATTATATGGACTTCAGTGGTTTTATGATAGCTGAGATTTGCTAAAGCATCACAATCTATATTCTCTGACATGTCATAGTTATACCTATCACTAAGTGTGTTTCTCAGTCTGGGTTAGACATACTTTAATTAAAAAAAAAAAAAACTTTTGTGTACATATTTATTAAAACTAAGTCAAAATCAATTGACAAATTAGGTGAATACTGGTACTCACTCATTCACCAAACTAGGTCCTAGAGAAAAGTATACAAACACCAACAACTCCTCAATGACTCACCATGGTTAGGTTTCCTAAGCAACACTTGAGCACCTTATTTCAATGAAAATTAAAATGGCATTTCATTCTGCAGACATTTTCCATATAAAAGCATATAGGTTTGTACATCAACTATACTTTAATTACAAATTTCTTAGGGGCACCTGGGTGGCTCAGTCGGTTAAATGTCTGACTCTTGATTTCAGCTCAGGTAATGATCTCAGGGTTGTGAGATGGATCCATGTCCAGTGCAGAGAGTGCTTAAGATTCTCTCTCAAAAAAAAAAAAAAAAAATTATCTCTCTCCCTTTCCCTCTGCCCCTCTTCACCTTTCTCTCTCTCTCTCTCTCTCTCTACTCTCTCTCCCTCTCTCTCTTTCTCCCCCCGTATAAAAAAAATTTTTTTCCTAGGGAGATTAAAAAAAAAAAAAAAATTTTAAGCACATGAGCAATGATTTTTTTTCTTGTTTTGTTTTTTGTAAAGATTTTATTTATTCATTTGATAGAGAGAGACAAAGCAAAGGAACACAAGCAGGGGGAGTGGGAGAGGGAGAAGCAGGCTCCCGGTCCAGCAGGGAGGCCGATGCAGGGCTCAATCCCAGAACCCTGGGATCATGACCTGAGCCAAAGACAGATGCTTAACGATTAAGCCACCCAAGCGCCCAGCAATGATTAATAGTATAGACTTTGTCAGATTTCCTAGGTCCATATCCTGACTCTACAACTCACTAGTTACATAACCTTGGATAAATTACTTAACTATGTCTCAGTTTCCTCATCTGTAACAGGGTATGATAGTAATATCTGCTTCAGATAACTATTTTAAGGAATAAAAGATTTGAATATTTTAAGAAGTTAGGGAATTTGTACAAACTCACAGAATTTGTAAGTGGAGAGATAAATTTGGGGCCATCCAATGGCATCTCCAAAGACAATGTTCTTAATCATTCTGTTATCATGGTGAATAAAGTGCTATATAAAGAGATAACCTTATAACTTTTCCAAAACTATAAATTCATCTCATCCAAGAATTTTTAACCTACTCCTGGAAGCCTAGCAGTGTAGGTAAAATTTGAATCTGCCAGTGTCTGTGGGGGGTTCCTCACTTCCCTGGACACCACAGACTTGTGTGTATAATCAATTCCCACAGATTACGGAGGTTCTCTGGTGGAAGTGAGGGCCACATCCATAATGGGCTCTAGATGGTGCCTGGAACCATGTCAACAATGACATCTGCAGCTTGCCCATACACCTCTCTCTGTAAGATGCTGGCACCAGTTTAGCCTCAACAGGTGTTTTTTCTGCAGCAGCTGAACAGCTCTAGAAAGTGCAGCTTATCCCATCCTGTTAGCCTAATGATAAGTTAGCTCTAATGTAATGATCACAGTAATAAATGTCTTATTGTTGATAGGAAATACTGACCAGCTCTGGGTTGGTCTTTTTTAATTGTGAAATCTCCAATAAAATGTCTCTATTCACCTGGGTTGGCTCAATTACTAAAGAGAAAATCTGGATTTTTATGAATTCCCTGACACACACACACTGCAAAATCCTGATGTCAGCCCATCCTGCTGCTTCTGATGGATCTCAGAAGTGCTTTCATTCGGGGCCTAGCAACGACTCACTTCTAATCCTTATAAGCAGGACCACTTTTCCATTCTTCTCTGAAACCATTTCTTGGTAACAACTGACTTGGTAAATTTTGCCCTCCACTGCTCAGATAAGTGACTAAAATAATGTTGTCTCTGAATATGACTGGCTACCAGTGGTCTCTATTTTAGTGAAGGATGGTGTAGGCTTAGCTTCTCTTGAACTGAAAGACTAAATTCTGGATTTGATAACCCTAGATACTTAATGCTAAAGAGGAACTATATAGAAGCCTGCAGGAGCATTCAGACAGCTGGACCCGATATAATGAATTGATGATGTACCACCAGCTAGGTGGAGAATATGTTTTAAACATAAATATAACCCCCAATAGGTATGAAAGAGTTAAATAGAAAACGCCATCAAGGCAACAACTGGATGTTTTTGTTTGTTTGTTTGTTTTAATCACAACTACCACAGATTCAGAGTAATAGGAAAATGTTTCTAGTCAGCCCTCAACCCAAAGCCTACAGGGCCTAAAATGTGCCTGCACCCAAAGGTTCCACAAGCATCTGCTATTTACTATGCAGAAGAGCACATTCACAATGGAGAGAAACCACATCGTAGAGGCCTCATATTTCGTGGATTTGATTAATAGCAAATAGTAGCAAATTAAATAGTTAATATTCAATGAGGGCTTACTACATGCCAGCTACTAATTCCAGGAACTAATTCATTTAATCCTCCTACTATACACAACAAGTGGATACTACTATACCCAATTTTATAGATAGATAAGCTGAGTCTTAGAAAGGTTTCGTGTTGTCATACAGCTAGTAAGCAGCAGAAGTAGAATTCTAACCAAGGAGTCTGACCCAGAAACCTTAACTTTTTTTTTTTTAAAGATTTTATTTATTTATTTGAGAGAGAGAAACAGCATGAGAGGGAGAGTGTCAGAGGGAGAAGCAGGCTCCCCGCTGAGCTGGGAGCCCGATGTGGGACTCGATCCCAGGACTCTGGGATCATGATCTGAGCCGAAGGCAGTCGCTTAACCAACTGAGCCACCCAGGCGCCCAGAAACCTTAACTTTTAATCACTAGCCAGAGATATAGAAATACAATTAAAGGGGGAATTGAGGAATATTGATCTCTGGTCACTTTTTTCGGTCACTTTGAAAATATTTCATTTAATCTTCTCAAAACATATTTTGTAAAAGGAAACTGAGCCTCAAAGAGAGTAAATAAATACCCAAATCCACAAAGCCACCAAGGAAAAAACTAATATTCCTTAAACTATATCATACTAGCTCGCCGCAGCTTAAAGACCAAGCTGAGTGGCAGATATAAAAGCAGAAATCTCATTTCAATCTACGTATCAGTGCTGTTATAAGAAAGTGACCAGTGGAACCTGTCTGGTAGAAATGCTGACAGGAAAAAGAAAAGAATCTGCAAAAAAAGCATAAGCAGCATATTTTTAAAAAGCATAAAACCAGCATATTTAAAGGAAAAGGATCTAAATCATTAAGACACTGCAGTGTTGGGGTGTTTGTATATATGTTTGCGTGTGTATATACACATACACACGTGTGTGTGAACACTTCACTGTTTGGTTTCATTCCATTCTCAACTACACCCTTCATTTTGTTCATGAAATCTGGAGTGGTTCTCAGCTAGGAACAGTATCTACAACCAAAGAGTATTTAGCAATGTGTGAGAGCAGCTGGTTGTCCTCGTGACTGGGGGATCCTACTGGCATCTAGTGGGCATGGGCTAGGGATGCTAAACATCCTGCAGTATTGTATCTGCACAGCAAAGCACTGTCTCACCAAAAATGCCAATATTGTTCATCCAACATTAAGCGGTATTTAAAGGAAACCTTTCCAGTATTGTTAAGGAAAAAATACATGATCCAGGTAGACTTAATCAACCCTTGTTGTCAAAATCCTGATGCTTCAAGTGGAGAGGAAGTAAGTAGGGACCATTATAGACAGGTTCCTGAACAAAGTACGTTCTTGTTTTAGATGCTACTATACCTTACATATACATAAATGTAAATTCTTGTTAATAATACTATGGGGAAATATGTAAGACCAAATTTTGAATGAAGACTCAAAGTAAGCTCAGTCTAGATCATCAAGTATCTTCATACTTTAGCCCAGAGCTGACTTCCTACATATAAGGTAGTTTCTACCATGAACAGTATAAAGCTAAGTAAATATTAATCAAATTGTAGTCTTATACTAATATTCATTCATTCACAAAATACCTTTGAAGTATCTACCATGCTAGACACTGTTCTAGTAGCTAGGAACTCAGTATGAATAAGACAGGAATATTTCCTGCCCTTCATGGAATTTTCACTTTACTGTATTTGTTTACCTACTACACACATAAACAAATACATAATATAATTTCAGTTAGTGATAGACACTATGAAGAAAAAAATAAGGCAAGAAAATGGATAGACAGTAATGGGAGAGATATCTTCTGTGAGGTGCTCAGGGAAGAAGGTGACATTTAAGCAGAACCTTGAGAAAACAGCCATTAAAAAGTCGGTAGGAAAAGTATTACTGACAGAGACAAAAGCAAGGGCAAATTCAATAGGAAACAACAAAATTCACATGTTTAAGAAAGAGCAAAGAGGTGAATGTGATTGGAATGGAATAAGCATGGGTGAGTGATGGACTGACATCAGAGAAGCAGAGAGGCCAGAATACGTAGAGCTTTGCGAGTCTAGATAAAGAGTCTGGACTTCAGCTTAATGTGTTGAAACTGGAGAGTTTTAAGCAAAGGCATAAGTGATTAACTTTTTTAATCACTAGGGTAGTAAGAAAAAACTGAGAAATAGGATACCATACAACTTGGGTACTAGGACTGGGATAAGGCACACAAAAGCATATATGGCAATACCTTTATTAAACTGCCTGAGTGGGGTGGGTGCTAGTTAGAGAAAGCTAACCAACTTTATTTTAAAACTACTTGGGCCCAAAACACTCCTGCACAAACTTCTGCCACTCTATTTCAGAGGAGTCAGGTCATTAACCGACATCTTAATATTTTAAAGAAAAAGCATTTACCATCCACAGACTCTTCAAACTTCAAACCGTTACCTTCAAAGGTGACACACCTAGAAACAAGCCTGTGCTAACACTAACTTTAAAGTAGTCTCTGCTAACTTTAGCTAACTGAAATAAACATAAAGGGAAAAATAAAATCCCCAAAATATTCACACTAAAATACAAGAAAATATTTTGTAATGTATTTCAAATAGACTTGATTAGAAAGGTACAAAACTAAAAGTTCAAAGCAAATGAGCAAAGACAGAACTTTGTTAAAACAATCAAGTTTAGAGAAGCAATGCTAACTGTATTACTGTGTAGTTATCCTCAGACTTCCAATATGCAAGAGACCTCGGTTTGGTTTTTTTGGCACTTGTCTCATGAAATCTTGGTGGCACATGTATTTATTCAAATAATTACGATTAGCCAACTTTATTGCTGGGTGCCCGTTAAGAGACAAGAATATAAAGCTTTGCTGTCAGTCTAGAGAGATTAGTAATATTTATGAAAAAAGATAAGGTACAAGATTACATGCTAATTATGGGCACTGAGCTGAATGTACCTGCCCTGAGAGACTGATTCTGACAGGGCAGTGACTTTATCCCTAACCCACACCACTAATAACTTACCATCTGAGGGTGTCAAATAAACTGTCGAATCAGTAAATGAGAATTCAGAAAACTGGGTGACTACAAAGTTTCATTTAAAGACTTCACAGATATTGGACTTTAATAAGAGTGCCTTTCAGAAAGGGTTGACTTACATATGCAAATAATTCACTTATTATTTAAAAGTAGTAATTTCACAGTTCATAAATGTTTGGGGGCAGATAGGGTGGGTATCATAAAAACATGATTGAGAAGAAATCACTAAGTGTACCATACACACACTGCACTCTTGAAATAATGGGGATTCTCACAACTCCAGAACCCAAATAAAACAGATCTTCCTTTTGTGTTTCCCTAACATTTTCCAAATGTCTAATTAAACGTGTTTTCCCCATTGCTTAAAAGGAATGAACAAAACGTCATAAGGCACATTTGGAAGATGGTGACAGGGGATTCCCTGCTTCAGAATGTTGGAAGCCGCTAGTTTAAAAAGAAGCCGAAACAGATGGCCGTGCCCGGGTGGTATCTTCCCGCTGTTGTGTCTTCATTTCAGTCGAAGAAAAGACATAACTATTTCTGTGTCTTAAAACCTTAAATAGGGTAAAAATCACTTGCTGTCATTTCTTTATCTCACTTTTGAGAGAGCGTTTGTACAATTACACTAAAACACTTTACCGGTAAAACGTCGTGCCGTGTGAGGAAGCCCCTCAAGCTTACTCCTCCTCTTCTGTGCAGCATGCCCGTCACTCTCTCAGCCAGTTACAGGGGGAGCGCTCCGGCGCATCCTGGGAGTCGTCCGCAGCGGGGATTGTGGGAAGTGTAGTTTGGAGACCCCGCCCCTCTTCGCCATTCCTCTAATGGCTGCTTCCAGGAAGGTAATGTACGATCTCGGCTCCAAAGGATACTTAAGATTGCCTCAGTGTATTTGTAAAATAGGGGTCATATTTGCACCTCGCCGGGACAAAGCAGGGATTCTTTTTAAAATCTTAATATCAAGTCATGGCACGAACTTGTCTCTGGGTTCGAATTATTTTTAGGTTTTTCTGTGCGGGCGAACTGACCAACTTTAAGTCTAGTTCCCCTGCTTGAACAAACTGTTACCTCTAGTTATTATCCATTCCTCTCTCTTCCGCACGACCTCTTCGCTCTGCACTGACTCTGGCTGTCTCAATAATAATAATGCTGCTGATGGTGAGGGTGAGTAGTTCTTAAATCCTACCCTCTTCTGATAATAGGCTCTGTCACGTGGAACCTCTTAGCCTCAGCGATCTGAACTCCAGGAAGGGACTCTTTCGAATCAGAATTATACGTAAATCCTTTTTTGGTAAGTTTTCCTAATTCCCCACAACTTCACAGACTTACATGTTGCGTGACTTTTGCCAGATTTGTCTGCATTTCCTGGATGGGAGAAATCCTAAGAAAATGTAATTTTTTACTCGCTAAGGTATTTTAAGTTTACAAGTGTCTTGTGTGTTTTCCCTTCTTACTTATGTTCTGTTCAGTTTGCTTAGTTGATTCACATGGTGTTGGCATGATAGGGTGTGGAAAAATTGCTGGAGTCAAGGAATTATGAAAAGGGGAGATTAGCCTCAAATGACCATCTTTAAATACCTTTTATAAACTTAACCTGTTTTTTCTACCGTTAAATGAGGAGATGGGTCTGAAATTTAAATTTAAAAGGTGTGTGGATTGTTATTTAGGTATCCATACTGAAATGGTGAGAATTTTTAATGATTCCTTTTTGTTTCCATGTTTGATTTCTAGAAACCTTCAGCCTTCAAGATCCAGATACCTGAAGATCCCAACATCATGACCTCAGTTTCAACACAGTTGCTGTTGGTCCTCATTTCACTGCTTTTGGTGCTGCCTGCTGTTGAAGCAGTAGAAGCTGGAGATGCAGTCGCTCTCTTGTTAGGTGTGGCTCTCAGCATTACAGGCATTTGTGCTTGTTTGGGGGTATATGCGCGAAAGAGGAATGGACAAATGTGATTTTGATGGGCCTTGTGCATCAAACCTTGCCTGGAAAACCTTTGTGTTATTGAGGTTAAAAACTGAGCTTTAATGTCTAAAAGTTCCCAAGAAATAGGGTATTTTCACATTCTTGTCTCCCTGTAAATTGGAACAAATTAATATATGTTAAATGGGGAAAAAAAAGTTTTCTTCACAACAAATAATGCACTGAAAAAAGCAGTCTATAATTCATATATGCTAGTTAGAGGGTCAAAGAAGTCAGATGACTGAAATTTACATATTATTTCATAGTTTCTTGGGATTCTCAAAGCGCATGAAATCAGAAGAAGGAAACCCTTGCCCAAAGTCCTAGGAAATTGCCAATTCCTCTATCACTGAGGAGTCTTTTCTCCATATTTTTATTAGATTTTTGTTTTGTTAACTCCCAACTTAATATCAAATACAGTCAGAAATTAAAATTTTTATTTCTTGGGAGAGATAAGAAAAATGTATTCAATGTATCTCATGTTAAAATGGAGACAATATTTAATGTAAAAAAATATATTGACATTGAAATGGAGAAATTTAATGTTAAAAAAAACCTTTGTATTAACATCTCTATGATGAGAAGTTACTATATAAAATATAAACTCAGTATGTTGTAAGTTAATGTGTGATGTTCATTTCTGTTTATTTCAGGTTCTTCTTATCTTTGTATGTACTTTTATGTCAGCTTAGTGGCAGATTGCCTTACCTTAAGTGATCACACTAGCTTATAGAAACACTATCAGTGATAAGTGAGAAATGGGCAGTATCAAGGCAGAAGTCCCTGGTAGAGAATCCACAGATACAGAAGGAAAAGGTAACGGCCTACACTGATTTACACACTAACCAGATGAAACATACCCTCTCTGATCTTAACTACTCAAAGTGTCCTCAAACTAGCAATATCATCTGGGGACTTGTTAGAAATGCAGAATCTCAGACCCTGTCCAGACCAGGCAGATCAGAATCTGCATTTGTTTCAAGAGCCCAGGATCATTTGTGTGCATATTCAAGTTTGAGACTATTTTACACTATGTGAACTAAAGAATCACCTGAAGGACTTGGAAAAACTTTCAGATTCCCAAATCTTTCTCCTAGTTGCATTGTGATAATTTTAGGCTAGGCCCCAGAATTCTATGTTTAACAAAAGACCCTTGTGATCTTTTTGGTTCTGTAGATACAAGCTAGCAGAGAATAGTCTGAGGAAATCAAACTACAGGAGGGTCCTACTGGAAGCAGATAATTAAGTTTTTTACTGAAATAATGCATTATCCAATCTTGCTCTCCAGGTGACACTGGGGGTCTTAATTTTGATTAGAAAACAGGCAGTAGCAACCTAAAACCCTGTTTTATAGTGCAGTCCTGCAGGTGAACTCACCTGGCTTGCATGAAGGGGTTGGGCGGAGGTACAAGAAGTGAGGCACAGCCATGCTCTACAGACAGAAACTAAATAGATCTGTTTTTGTCGTAGCTGTTTTATTTTTTCACAAGAGAATGCACTAACATTTTTTGTTCAGATAAATTGGCAGTTACACATTGTGTAATTAATAGAACTTAATTTTACATGCCTTTTTTTTTTGAAAGGTGGAAAAAGGAATGCAGATTGTAGAACAGTTTATCTTAGCTCATAAACCAGCCCATTGATACTGGCATAGAGAGGCTGCTGATTCTTCCTTATACATCTGAACTTTTTCATTGGCATTGGGAGAAATCAAAGTTAAAGTACATTTTAAATCCCAGTACGTTAGTCATTTAGTCACCTCCAGGTACTATTTTTTTTTTTTTTTTTTATTTGAGGGAGAGAATGAGAGAGAGAGAGAGCACATGAGAGAGGGGAGGGTCAGAGGGAGAAGCAGACTCCCCACTGAGCAGGGAGCGCGATGTGGGACTCGATCCCGGGACTCCAGGATCATGACCTGAGCCGAAGGCAGTCGCCCAACCAACTGAGCCACCCAGGCGCCCCAGGTACTATTTTTAAAATGATTGAAATAAAACTACAGGCAAACATTCTTTAATGAACAATGTATTTCCAGAAGTGCCTAGAAGGAATTAGAAAACTGCCCTTTTCTTATTTTTCCCTTAAAAGTAGAGAATTATGAGGTAGCGTTCAGGAATTTTGACAGAATGAAGAATACCTTCTCTATTTTTAGGTTCTTTTTTACCTAGGTTGGATTATATGGCTTAGCCTGAAAAGAACAGAAACTTAACAGTGGCTCTTAATCTTTTTAGGGCCACCAGCTCCTTCGAGAATCTGATGAAAACCATGGTCCTTTTCCTGGAAAAATGCACATACATGCTGGCATTTTTTCGATTAATTTCAAGTAGTGCACAGAGCTGAAGCCCATCAAGAAATCCCAAATTAAAAATTATTGTGCTTGTCTTTTTTTTTTTTGAGATTCTTTCAAATTCTGGAACTTCTTGATTTGCTCTGATGGATAACATCTGCTGTGAAGCAGTTATAGGAGGAATGAGATTGACATATGTTCCTCAAGTGCCAGCATAATTTATAGATGTCTAGTAAATGCTTTGTGCATGTTAGCTCAGTTAAATCCAGTTACAAAGGCAAAAAGACTAATAGTTGAAATCAGCAAGAAATGCGGGTAACCCACCCATTCCTCTAATGCCCAAAATTTGTGCATTTCCTGCATCGCTTCTTTCTGGCTGCTGTCAAGATTTTTCTCTCTGTTCTTAGTTTTCAGAAGGTTGACTATGAAGTGTCTTGGCATGAATATGTTTGGGTCCTGTTTGGGGTTTGCTCAGCTTCTTAAACCTGTAGGTTTATGTCTTTTCCCAAATTTAGGTAATTTTCAGCCATTATTTTTTCAAATACTCTTTCAGCCCCATCCCCTTTCTCCTTTCCTTTTGGGACTCCAGTGACCCAGTTGTTGGATATTCTGTTGCAGTCTCACTTGTCCCTAAGGCTTTTTATCTTTTCAGTCTTTTTTCTCTGTTGTTCAGACTGGGTAATTTCTCGTGTTCTATCCTCAAGTTCACTGATTGTTCCCATGTATGTTTTAGTTTTAAATTTTCCATTTGATTTTCTTTGTAGCTTCTATTTCTTCGATGAGACTTGCTACTTTTTCATTTGTGAAGTATCTTTGTAATTGTTCATTGAACTTTTATGATGGCTGCTTCAAAATCCTTGTCATAATTTTAACATCTGTGTCATTTCAGTATTGGCATCTCTTGATTGTCTTGTCTCATTCAAGTTGAGATCTTCCTTGGAATGATTTTCCATTAATACCCGGACATTTTGGGTATCATATCAAAAAGACTGGCTCATCTTAAAAGGTTGTATTTTAGCAGGCCTTCTCTGACAATGCTGCCTCAGGGCAAGGGAGGTTGTTGCCTCCTTACTGCCAGATACAGGTAGATGTGCAGGGATTCCTCATTACTGTTCCCCACGTGCCCTCCAGTGACCCCAAAGGTGGGGTCCAAACTTCCTACATGGCCTCCACTGGCCCATGGCCATTGGCATTTCTGGGTTGCCAGCTTCAGAGTACCTAGTACCTAGTCAGAGATCTATGAGGAAAAAGAAAATCCAGAAAATTCACTACTATGTCTTTCTTCTGGTCCTGAGGTTCCTAGCTGACCTGCCTTCTTTCCACCTTTCAGAATCTTATTGATTGATTGATTGATTGATTGACTGATTGATCATGACCTGAGCTGAAACTAAGAGTCAGTCACCCAACCGACTGAGCCACTCAGGTGCCCTTCCTTTCAGAATCTTCTTATGTTTGTTTTATACATAATGTCCAGGGTTCTTAGCTGTATTTAGTGAAAGAAATAGGAGAAAGGATGTCTACTCCCATCTTCCTGGAAGCAGAAGTCTCCTCAGCGCATATTTAAAGAGTGAATTTTCTAGAGAAAAAATGCCAGGTAAAGGATTGATTCAGGATATTTCACTTAACAGACCTTTGTCTTGTGATCCATGTCTGCCCTCTCCTCTTCACCCATCCATCATATTATTTGTTTCTGTATTTACTCAAAAAGCTCAATTAAGGAGTATGACTAACAATGAAGAATGCAGGAGTGCAGATGAAGTTTGAAGAAAGCTGTATCCATATTTTGTCTCAGCAACAAGAGTGTAAGGACAGCTTCTTTAAAAACTGATCTGATACCAAATGTACCAACTGTGAAGGAACCAGCTAGATCCAAGAAATCTCAAAAGCTAAACATCATGTGCACCTTCACCCTCTTAGGCTTTCTAAGCTCTGCAAAAGCTTGTCAAATGCCATTTCCAACTTTGGATAAAGGAAAAATGATGTAGCTATACAGCCTGAAGCACATAATGAAGGGAGAAGAATTCTCTGTGTACAAACCATCTCCCTCCCAAAGACTCAAATACTCTCTTTGTGGTATCACAATAGAGGTGAAGAAAGAGCCTAACCTCTGAAATCCAACAGACATAGATAACCAGGCTCCACCACTTAAAATTTGATCTTGGGCAAGTCACTTCTTTTAAATTTCTGTCTCCCTATTTGTTAAATGGTGATAATAACAGCACCTACCTCATAGATAAATGAGGAATACATAAAATATTAAGTGCAAAAGGCTTGGCAGGCTTAAGGTCCTTATTACTGGTATTTGGAGATATTTTCTAGATGGGGGAAAATACTTGATAAGCATCAATTTTGTACTTATAGGGGCACCTGGGTGGCTCAGTCATTAAGCGTCTGCCTTTGGCTCAAGTCATGATCCCAGGGTCCTGGGATCGAGCCCCACATCGGGCTCCCTGCTCTGTGGGAAGCCTGCTTCTCCCTCTCCCACTCCCCCTGCTTGTGTTCCCTCTCACTGTGTCTCTCTCTGTCAAATAAATAAATAAAATCTTTAAAAAAAAAATTTGTACTTATATATTACACAAATCCCATATTAAATAGTCACTATATTTTAGTTTTGACATTTTCCCTGAGTATTTGTTTTCTTTATCATAATCTACCATTGTAGGCTTACAAACTGATAAAACTCAAAGACGTGTGAATATAAGAAAATTTGGCTTCCCTAAAACTTCCCAAATTTTGAAGAGAAAAAAAGAAAAGAATTGATCCTGTTTTAGTAATTCCCAATGTGTTGACCATAGGTCTTTACTAATTGACACAAAAGCTTAGCAGTAACTGCTTCATCATTTAAGGAGATACAAGGAATTTGATTCTGCTTGTTCTGGAAAATAGCAGATTGGGTCTATATTCCGCTAGGAAAAGTGCTCTGACAATTCTCATCTCCTTAGAAGTCATTAAGATATAAGCAACGTAAAATTTGTTTAATGTTTGTTTCCTGTAGGGAGTGGAGAGGGAGCCCTTATTTAGACTTATTGATCCCAGTCAGAATTTTTATTCTTAGGTGAGAACAGGCCCAAGTCAATAAATATGTGTATAGGAATAGCATGTTTCAAATTTTTCTAATTTTTAATAACTTCATTTTTCTAAATCATTTATGTGATTAAATAATAGACATCTAATAACTAAATGCAAAAGGCAGAAGACCAGGAAAATGTGATTGCTGCAAAACACTAAAATGTGGTTTGATTTTCCATTGATTTGTAATATAAGAGCAACAATACCCTCTCACATATTTCCACTGAGTCCATTATATATGGGTGATTAAAATTTTGAAAATATTATTTGGCACTTGATAATCTGAAATGAAATTATGAAATTTTATATACAAGAGGGTTAATTATTTTTAAAGGGCTAATCATGTAGCACTTTGTTAAACATTGGGATTATAAAATATATTCCTCAATATTAATCAAGATAATTATGCTCTGGATAAATGTGCATAAATCACTTAACAAAAGAATTTAAAAGCAGGCATGATCACCAAGAACAGAAAGTATACCCTATTCTATTTCAGATGATTTGTCAGAACAACCCTTTCATTTTAAATTACCAGGGCATTTCGATAGCAACATAAAACAATTTTATGGGTCCTGTGATGACTTGTGCCCACTCTCACTTGTTTAATCAACATTTTTCAAGACATCACTGCAATTTAGAAAGAAAAAAATAACTAACAGGCAGTTGTCCTTGAGCCAATAATTTAACCTACACAATTACTTCAGTAATGTCTAAAAGATTTCCTTGTGATAGAATTTTGTGGTTCCATAAAAGGAGTTTTACTAATTTCAAAACTAATAAAGTCTACTGTGTTAAAAATATTGTAATTACCCATTTTCATTCGGCAGCCTGAGGAGCTGATTTCCTCTTCGAACTTCTCACTAAAAACTGTAGTCTAGTCATTTGGTACATTTTTGGATTTCAATTGACTGAAGCGGGGGCAGCTCATTTTCTGTACTGAACAAGTATGATTAGGGATTGTCTCAAGAAGGAAGAATAAAAACAAACCGTAGCCCTGCCACTCCCACTCACAGCAAACATCCCACACGCTAATTGATGTCGGCCTGGCAGTATCCAGAAAGAAGCAACCTTGCAGTTTATTGAGCTCAGTCTTTTCTGGCACTACCAATGGGACTCAGCTAACAGGCACCATCTTCCCAGTGACCAAGACAGATAGTTGAGAGCATGCATAGCACCCTCCTCTCCTTCATACTCCACCTCCAAGCCATGCCTAGGTCTTACAGAATCCATCTCCAGGTTGTGCCTAGAATTCACCCACTTTGCTCCGTCCTCATGGCTCCTACCCAACTTCAGACCACCATCATATTGTGGAGGAGATCCACAGCAGCACTCTAGCTGGTCTTCTGACCTCCCATCTTAACCCTCTGTGATCTTTTCTCAACACAGCAACCAGGACCCCTATTTCTCCAGTCTAATCTCTGTCCATGACCCTCAACCTACCTTACACTCTAGCTTTCAGGCATATGTTTCTTCACTTCCTAGAAAGCACCATGTGTGTTCCCTCTCTCTCTCTCATTTTCCCTACTTCCCCTGCTTTCTACATCTACATGTTCCTTCCTCTGCCTCTAGTTTTCTCAAGTTCACCTTCCTAGCATTTCTTTAGAATGTCTTCCCTGACCCTTCCTATCTGAAATATATATTCCACTGTGTGCTTGCACAGCATTTTTTACATCTATCAGGCACATACCACTCTGGATTTGAATCTGTTTGCTTATTTTGTCTCAACCAATCCCAACCTGGGATGTCAGGCTTCTAAGCTCTGTGAGGAAGGACTGGATTACTAATTCACTATGATATGTCTGGCTTCTAGCACAATGTCTGGCATATAGAAATTACTGCTCACTCAGTCTTTTATAGAATGAATATGTGATACAAAATTAACATAGCAAAGGGATGCCCCAGTCGAGGATACACAGTAGATCACTGAGCCTGTATGTGCCCTTCCTGTCCTCAAGTACAGCTCTACCAACCTTTCAGATTTTCCATGGGTAGGTCTGAGATTCAATGCAAGATTTTACCATTTTCTTGGACATCTAAATAATAATTATGGAACATGATTTTAATAAGTATTAACATATAATCTAGTTGGGTAGTTACATACACTATCTCTAAAAACTTGCATTGGAAGATCTTCTCCTTCATCTCCTTCTCATTCTCTTACTCATTCTATCCTCCAGCAATACCAGATTCACTGAATTACCAAAATATGGCAAGGCATCGAAATATGCCTTGCCATATTTCTATGCTCATCTTTCATTTGTGTTGTAAATATCATCTCGTCCAAGAAGCCTTTCCCCAAAGAAGTTAATAATATCCATCCTCCAGAATCTGCAGTGCATTGTTTATACCTATATTAATGTATTTCATGAAGCCTTGTTTTGTGGTTATTTAGATATTTATTATCCCTTTTACACCACCACCCCCACTAGTCTTTCCCTTCCATCCACCTCTACCCCATCGCCTATATCTTAATCTTAAAATCAAGATGTGTCTTTTTATTAGTGTAAGTACTCACAAACCCTGTCCGTGTTGTTAGTTGTTTCAGTGGATACTTGTTTCTTTATTTGTGTATTGAATTTAGTTCCTAAAAACTCCTGAAGAACAGATTAAAATAGCACTGAATAAACAGATCTATATGCTGACAGAGATATAATACTGAAGCTAATATTATTGCTTTTTAATAGCACTACAGGTTGGAAGTTTTCCTTTTACACACAAATGTGTGAACTCTATCTTTCGGAAAGCAGTTGGCAATTCATATTTACTCTAAATGTCATCCTTTGAAAAATATCCACTATGAAGTAATCACAAGACAGTTGTCAACATATTGTAGTTTTTAGATGATGCTACAGGTGATGTCAGGTGCCAGGTGATGTTAGATGACAGGTGATGTCAAAGCCTACATTTCATTCAGGTGAGAAAGTTTTATCAGAAAAAAAATTAAGAAGAGGAGAAAAGATAACTGGAGCCACCAGTCCTTCTACATTTCTAAAGATAACTCTCAAATAAAGAGCCCCAAATAGGATTCCACTTCTCATCCTTAGTCATGGTGAATGGACTGTCATGGAGCCACTTCATAATTCCACCCTGCTGTCCTATTGGATCTTTCACTCAAGTGTTATGACTTTCTACTTCTGAAGAGTAAATCACTTCAGTACCCAGGTCTGACTGAAGTACAAAGAAGCAATAAAAGTATTTTTTTTCATATCCACTTGTTCATCCAAATATTTGGGTCTCTATAAAATAATTCTCTTAGGAAAATGTAGACTTAATTTTATTGATGCTGCCATTATTCAAAGAATATTTGGTACTCATGTTTGGCCTGTGACATGTTCCTTCAAATACTCCCAATGAAGGGAAGACTTTGTCATTGAACTTTTGGTTTTGGAAATGAACCAGAAGTAAATGAGAGCTGAGGCCTGTGTGCGAATAAGGTAGGTGACCAGAAAAAACCACTTGGTGAACTAATTCTTAAATTGTATGAGAGCTTTGTGGTCTCACATTTTACAGATGAAGACACTAAGGCTTGGAGAGGTCTCACATTCTACAGATGAAGACACTAAGGCTTGGAGACAACAAATTGTTGTCACAAATTTATTGTGTCAACCTAATAGCAACAGGCTTAAAAGCAGAAAACTTGTCTTTTTATTTTGCATTATTCTTAAACACTCAAGATGAAGTTTATAACACAATAGGCACTCAATACGTATTTGTAGGTTGACTTAAGGACTCTATCCACAAAATAACCCAAATGGTTTAAATGACAAAATAAAGGATTTGATAGGAAAAAAATATAATCTACTTTGGTAGCCCGGCAAAAACCAAATAGAATCAAAATAAAATTCAAATTAGTAGCATTACCATAAAAATATAAAATCAAAGCAAGGGAAGATTTTGTATGATTTTATACTATGATGGTTGTTGCAAATTTGTTTGTATATTTTAATTTTCTATATAATATTGACATAAAATGTTGCTATAGTGGTTTTTTTAAGTGAGTAGCAACACTCCTATTGCAAAGAAGAGGTTCCCCTCCCACCTTGTGCTTGAGAAGAGAGCCTACACCTCAGTGTACTCAATTACACCACCTGGGTGGTGCAGTCGGTTGGGTGTCTGACTCTCGGTTTCTGCTCAGGTCATGATCTTAGGATCATAACATCAAACCCCATGTGGGGCTCTGGGCTCCACCAGAGTCTGCTTGAAATTCTCTCTCTCTCTCTCCCTCTCCCTCTGCCCCTCCTCCCACTCACACTCTCCCCCACCCCTGCTCTCTCCCTCTCAAATAAATAAATAAAATCTTTAAAAAAAAAAAATAAAAGAAGGCAGAAAGGAAGAAAGGAAGGAAGGAAATTATTCTATTTAAGGGAATCCATAGTTATTTTAAAGACCTTCTACAATAATGAAGAATTGTATGGATAAAATGAATTTTCATTTATGTTTTTATTTTTAATAAAAGCAAGAAAAGAAAGATGCATACTTGGTCCAATTAGGAGACTATTGCATTGGTTTTAGGAAGAGAGGTTAATTGTTTTGTCAGGGGAGCAGCCAACAGGGGAGGGGCTGAGAATAGTTGGATTGTTTTCCTCCTACCTCTCTGCTATTCCTTTACTATCTTCTTAACTGGTTTCTCTTGCTCTTCTGATGCCTTAATGTTCATTCATTCTTCAAGTCTCAGATGTTGGCCTTCTCCTCATACCCTTTCTTAGAGAATCCCTCTGTTTCCATTCCACCTGCATCAGTGTGGCCCCCGGGCTTCCATTATGAGCAGACAACTCCCAGATGGCTGGCCCTGACTTTTCACGTTCCAATTCAAGACCGACTAGCACTTATAAATAATGCCATATGAATGGCTGTCACCTCATGTTCCTTTGCTAAAATTAAACTTTTTTCCTGTCAAAACTGAATGCCTTGTCTGATTTCTCTTTGCGCGTGTGTGTATGTGCATGCGTGCATCTGTGAGTGTATGTGTGTGTGTGCCAGCCAAGCCTAAATTTGTTCTATTCCCATAACCAGGCAATAATGCTGACCTCCCTTGGTTCTTTCTCATCACAGTTCTTTCTATTGACTGTTCTATCACTCTAGTATTCACGCCTGGACTTATTTCTCACAAATTCAAATATTTTAGAATTGCAAGTCTCTGGCTTTCATCAGCCTGTCAAGGAAAAAAAAAATGGGAGTGGGGGTATGAACCAAATCAGGGTTTTTCACCTGTGTTAATTAGACCCCTAAGCTCCACAGAGCTGCCTTGGCAGCTGCCAAATCAGACAATAAAAGACCAATAGAGTATGGCTCCAGCCCCCAGGCCCACTTTTCCCACAGCAGCTCCACCATTATCTGTTTCATATGTGACTTTCAAGTATGATCTCATCTGAAAAAAAACTTGTAACATTACCGTAAGAAAAATAAGTTTAAAAACCACTGTTAGGTGACTTTTTAAGGTCCTCAACTCTAAAATGCAAATCCTATGGAATCTGGTAATGTAATTATTAAGATAGTATGAAAGAAATTCCTCGTTAGGCTTCTCCTTCTGTGCATCTTTAGATCAATTTTGGCTCTGGCAACCTGAAGAATTTGAATGAATCTAGGGTAAAAATGCAGGAATTATTGTGAGTTTCCCAACAGTCCGCAGGATGATTTAGTAAGCTTCTGTGAGTCCACAGCATCTGTGATAAAGTAGGGGCACATCCCGAAGACCACACTTTCTGAAGTCCTTAGGATCCCCATCTTCTTCCCAAACTGAAGCACATCATGGTGATATGCTTTCCAGCCCACCTGTATTTCATCTGCACACAAAAAGGAGTTTCTGGGCGCCAGGTCCATGGAGATTTGATCGTTTTGGCTTTTTCTTTGTTTCAGGCCCCTTTGCAACAGTAAATAAATAAACAAACAGCATTTAACAAGTGTTGCCCTGGAGCATGAAACCGGCTGGTTTGGCGTCAAGGTGCAGGTGGCGAAAGGCTGTAAGTGGGTTCTGTGATTGAGGTCTAGAAAGTAGCAGCTGAGTAAACCGTGCGCGCGTAGCGTGGGGGTGGGGGTTGACTGCCCCAGAGCCACGCTTCACGCACAAGGCAGCGGGGACTTCGTCCAGGCTTCAAGTCTTGGCGATCGGTATTCCCTTCAAGTCTGCTCACCAGCTTGACATTTGTGCCCCTGATTAACTCTGAGTGTGAGAATTCACCTCTCCAGACTTACTATTCGTATCTCTACAGAAAGGCTTTAGGCCTAATGGATCGGACCTGGTTTGAGCACTGAACACGTGGCTAGTCTGAATTGAGATGCCCGTAAGTAATGCAAAATACACACTGGATTTTGAAGACCTAGTGAGAAAAAATATGTAAAATGTCTTCTTAATACTTTTGTATTGATTATATGTTGACTTACATTTTGGAAATTATTTGGATATATTGGTTTAAATAAAATACATTATTAAAATTAGTTTTACTTGTTTCTTTTTGCTCATATTTTGGCTACTGGAAAATTTTAAATTATATATGTGGCTCACATTAACTATCTATGGAAAGACTGGTTCAGACTCTAAAGGAACTGTGATATACTGAGAGTGCCTAAGACCTAGTGGCAAAAAAAAAATCTAAATAAAATTTCTGATTTTACTGCTTCTTGAGGTAAGTCACTTAAGCACAAATCCCAGCTTTTTCATTGACCTTGGGCAAGTTAATTAGATCTCTCTGTGCCCCAAGGTTTTTCATCAGTAAAATGAATCATGCAACCTACCTTACGAGGTTTTGTGAAAATCAAATAAATTAATAAATGCAAAGAACAACAAATGTCACATTATAAGCACCATAAACTATGAATTATTCATATCTCTAAACTTGTTTTTTTATTACACTAAAAGAAGGATAGATACTTCATAGGATGAAGTTAGAATATACTCTAGTATATTTAAAATTAATTTATAAATCATAAAAACTACGTAAATGTTAGTAACCGTTCAGTTCTAAAAGTCATTAAATCTCGGCAACCCTGATGGTCATTACAAAGTTTCAGTCCTCCAAGTTAAATATAAGTACAACATTCATATTTCTTCATCCTAAAGTGTCAGTAGGTTGACCTACTGTGCATATTTTTGTATCCTATCACAGACTATGCTGAGAATGACTTTTTAGTAAAACATCAGAAGAGCGTAGGATTGATACCAACCTTACTCTCAAAGTCCCCATGTTTATATATATATACTGGGGCATTTAACTTGCTCTCACAATAATGTTGATACTGCATAGTTCTTAAGTTGACTTTTTGGGCTTTCCAGAACATATTGTACATTAGAAGTATTTGAACATATTGTAAGAAAAGATTTCAACCACAATATATGGTGCAACTCCTGAGGGTAAGGAAGAGATTGTTCTTTAATTTCTTTTCAAAATAGCATGCATACTTGGAGATTTATCAGAATAACAGATGTAAAAGAAAAAGTAATTCTTAGGATAATTTTTTCAATGAAAACCTTTATTCATTTATTTCACTAATAGTTGCTAAGTGGCTATTACCTGCCAGAATATTACCTATTCTAGGTACCAGGGACATAAAGATAATCAACATAGACGGAAATCTTGCCTTCATGAGGCTGTTCAGTATCAAAATTATTAAGAGAGCAAGTTAAATATCGAACATATGCATATATACCCAAGTTAGATGGTTATGTTGGTAGGCATCAATCCAGAGCTTTTTTGATAGTCTGTGAGTAGGATCAAAAATTCAGTCCATCTCTTTGCTAAATGTCAGTGTATGTATGATCTTCTGTAGTAAAGACTCATTATGAAACCCCAGCAAGAATCTCACCTATTCAATGCCAGATGGCACAAAAACAAACCGTTTATAGAGTGGATTACAAGTAGGCTATATACAAAAATGCTGTCTCCACATGATTCCTAGTCTTTCAACTAAGTGCCAAGGATTTATGTGCTTAATTCCCATTAGAATTTATGAGAATTAATAATGCATGAGTGAAAAAAATATATATATCCTTAACTGAAAAGTGAAAATCTTGAAGACCGCCCCCCCAAGATAAAAGTTCAAGTTTTGCATGCATTTTTGATAAGAGCCTTTTAAAGTTAAATTTTAGAACCATTGAGGTTGTAAGTGGGGAGCAGATTAAGCATGTGCTGACTTGGCTTCACAGAGGCTGAATTTTGGAAACGCTGCATGGTGAAGTGGAAACACTCCCTGGTCTAGGAGTCCACAGACCAATTGGGTTTTAGTCTCTAGCTCAAGAACTTAAAACTTTCTGGGTACAGAAGGACCAATGTATGTGAAAGTGTTTCATATACTGCTAAGCAGTAAATACTCCTATACCTGCATACAAGACATACTTGAATAAGTAAATACCTCATTGATAGAGAATTTTAAATTTTATATGATAGTTATTGTTTTTAATTAACTGATCAGATTTACTAGGAAAGAAATGCAAGAAACCCATGATCCCCTCAGAAAAAAACCTGGAGCTTAAAAAGAGCTGTGATTGTCAAGGGATTTAATAAAAACAGAACAAAATGACAGCAGTCGTAGACCTACACACCACAACCCCATAGTGACTAGAGGACACACTACACTACATTAAAAGACTGCCAGAAATTTTTGTGTTGAGAATTATTACAGGAAGACAAATTATTTACTTGGAGGCTTATCACTGGTGTTTATCCCTCCAGCTTACCCAGACAACCACTTGCCCAAACAACTAGCAACTAGTTCTGAAAATGTTAGAATCATACCTCTATTCTACAGTTTTAATTGAGATTAAGTGATATGAGACCCACAGCCAAAAAGTATTTCAAATATTGGAACTCTTGGCATTGGGCCACTTCCACATCTACCTCTTAAGCCTGTTCACCTGTCCATCTCTATGCAGCACAGTGACATTCCAAAAGATGATGGGTAATAGTGAGAAGCACAGACTATAGAGTTTGTAGATGTGAGACATTTTGTATTTTGAATCTTTATAAATAAGACTCACATTTGTCATAATGTATACAACAGTATTCTTTATACCCCATGGAAATGATTAATGATCCCTTAACAATAGCCATGCCAGAAAACAACCACTATAAATCACATACCAACTGCCAATAGAGAACACCATAATTCTAGATCAGATAAAGGAGAAAGGCAATCCTGACCAAGTTCTTCTATGCAGTGAAAGTGTATACACTCATCCCTAGTTATTACTGCCTTCTGAGAATGAGCTACCACCCTGTTTCAAGTTGTTGGAAGCATTGTTCTATGCTCCCCCTTATTCCTGAGATTACAAACTCTTATCATCAGTTCTGGCCTTTGTTCAAGCTAAGAGGACTTAAAGAGTGATTTGGCTGGTATCTTTTTAATTATATTCAATTAGTAAGATGAATCAGCACTATTTTATATAAGAACCTCTTATATCGGCTCTTATTTATGCCTGGTAATGCAAGCAAAGAGGTATCTTCTAAAGAGAAGACAAAGAAAAAGCAAGAAAGACAATCCTGATTTTTGCCTAAGAGTAATATTCTTGTGAAGTCTTCTTTTTAAAAAAAAAAAAATTATTTATTTGACAGAGAGAGACACAGTGAGAGAGGGAACACAAGCAGGGGGAGTGGGAGAGGGAGAAGCAGGCTTCCCGCAGAGCAGGGAGCCCGATGTGGGGCTCGATTCCAAGATCCTAAGATCATGACCTGAGCCAAAGGCAGGCGCTTAATGACTGAGCCACCCAGGCACCCCCATTCTGGTGAAGTCTTTTTCCAAATGGCTAAATGGCCAGTTTCTATTTCAACCCCTTTCCCGTTTGTCCTATAGATAATAATGAATAATCCATAGGCAAAACTAGAGTAGGGGATATTCATCATTTAAATTTTTTTTTATATTACTGAGCCTTTTACTTCTGTATTGATAAATCAGTTTTGATTTTGTTTTTGGAATACATCACCCTTTTGGCTATTAAAAAACTAATTAATGTGAGTCCTAAGCCAAATAAAATCTGCAGACATTTCGTCACATATTTGAGCACTAGGTTGGGGCTCAAAGCATAAAATATCTGCTTTTTGGCTTATAATCTGCACGAGCGACCTTAAGTTACTAGAAAACGGTTTGAAATTACTGAATAGTAAAGCACATAAGGAATCATGTAAATGCTAACGTAATAAAGCTAAGAAGCAACCAAAATTTCCCCAAATCCAAAGTAAATCCTTGGCCAAGAAAACTTTCTGCCCATAATATAAATAATTATCCCAACCTTATTAAATTAAGAAAAACATAGGGTTCAGTTGGAGCCTGTGTCATTGCTTTTCACTTTTTTTCTTTATATCCTCACAGTGCCCAGCACAGCACTCTTTATGTAGTAGGTTCATGATCTCACATTCAACAAAAATGGGTGTAGTGTCCTTTGTGTGCCAGGTTCTGTCTGGGCACCAGGGAAGAACAGGGCAAAGTAAGACAATGTTTGTATTCCCATAGGGTTCATTTTCCAGTTGAGACTAGAGTTTGCTGAATAAATGAAATAATGTTGCCCCAGGACTTACTCTTAAATCCTTTTTAATGTAAAACAGGCAGATAATACCACACTTTTATTTTTACCAAATGTCAACGAAGTTAAAGTAGTATCCATATTTACGAGATATGGGAAGAGAAAATTATAAAGTTTAAAAAAATTAGTAGAAATGATAGTAGATGGGCTAACCAGAAAATCAGAAGGCAGAGCTGGACAGTTAATAGGGGAAGTTCTTAAATTAGAGTCTAAGTTAACATTCTTTACTTTCAGCCATGTTCTAATTATGGCCATTTGTCAAAAAGCAAAACACCACAAAAGCTTAAATACCATAATCTGCTCATATTATGATATAACTGGTGTTTATAATAATGGCCTTAATGCACTGTAAGATTGAGGTAACCTCTCACTAATTGAAGAAAAAATGCCTTATATGTCCTGAGTTTGAAAAATTATATTGCATTTTTATTCCGTGAAATTTGCAATCCACGTAAAATATGTATGACTCTCCATTAACCTGAATATTAAATTAAACTTCCCATTCCTTAATTATTTTACCAACACTTACACTTTGCCTTCGACCTCTTCCCAATGCATATACACACCACCCAACTCTCAAGCCACACCCACATGGGTCACTGCTTTTTTTCATGGTTGAGACTGACTCCATTTAAAAAAAAAAAGGTTAAGGGGAATGAGGTAATTTCGAATATTCTAATAGACCAAGGCTTTTGATAAAAGCTTTAAAGTTTTACCAGACATTAATAGGAAACTTGCATTTGCTGTCTTCATTCACAAGATCACATTTAAATAACGTGTAACAGAAGAAGAGTTTTAAAGACTTCTAGAAGAAGAAGGCATCCTATACTTACTTAAATAACTACCACTTTGTTCTTAGAACATCAAGAGAATCCATTAAAACCTTTATCATCAAGACAGTGCTGCCATTAATAGCAAAATAGTTTCTTAACCTGACTTTATAAAACTTTACACCTGTGCCCCTCACTTATTAATCCCTATCTGACTTGCTCTTCTGAAACTGTTCTCTCAAAGGTTGCTAATTTCCTCATCACCAGATCCGATGATATCTCCTCATCCCTCTCCCTTTTAAACTTCCTAGATACAGCTTACACTTGACCACTGCCTCCTTGAAATTCTCTCCTTCCTCAGAGTCTATGACTCTGGTTGTCCTCCGTTTAAATTTTTTCTATTTCTGGTTCTTCCATGTTTCTTCCTATTTCTTAAATGCAGGCATTCCCTTCATTTTTCAGTTTGCCCAGAGGGAGTGGAATGGGTAGTTTTTTAAATTTATTTAACCTCAATCTCCTTCTCTCTCAACATCTCTCCCTTGGTAATGTCACTCAACTCTTATTCTAGCTCTACTGTCATCTACAGGTACTTCCTGAATTTGGGCTCTTCACTTCCAACAGCATATATCGCAATATTGGAATGTTCCACCAGCATTTCACTTTCAATATGTCTAAAATTAACTCAGAATCTTACTTACCAAACCAACTCTCTCTTTTTTGACTTTTGTTGCCCCAGTTAATGGTGTCTCCTGCCTCCCAGTTACCCAAGCTCCCAAACTTACTCTTCAATCTCCCTTCCTTCCCCTTTTTAACCACTTGATTAAAATATATATATATACACACACACACATATGGCTTCTACTTCCTCTTAACAATCAGATCCATCCCTTTGTTTCTGATCATCCTGCCCCTTCACTGCTACCCATTTAGGCTTTCTCTACATTGATACAGCTGCCAGCACACTGGTCCTATCTCTTGATTTTTCATTTCTTGCAAGATCTAGCACAATGACTCCTACAGAGTAGAACCTCAACAAATATTTGTTAAATGAATTCAATAAATGAACAAGTTTTCAGAGAGAAGGAAATTGTCAACATAAAGGTCAGAGATGGTAAATCACTAAATTTTTAAAAGCCTGGATCTTAAATTGAGAGAGAAGATCTTAGAGATGCTAGCCTTAAAATTAAAAATGAATTATATTAACACTTTGAAACCTGTTTTGTGACAGAGTAGAGAGAAAACTCTAACAAATGAACCTTTTAGCATTTTTGGAAAGGAACATGCCAGATTCTTAATCTTTTTAAAACTCATTAAAATTCTGAAGAAATCTCACTGTTTGAGGTGTTCACAATTACGGTGATTCCTAACTCCCAAGGCACAATTTTTTAAATCCAGTGGCAGTTTTGGGGTCTAGAATATTCTTTCACTGTGTTGTTCCTGAAGAAGGTGGAGCACAAAGCCCTAGAAACTCTGTTACTTAGATGTCATCGTGAAAAAGGTTACTTTTTGCCACAGACTAGGAAGTGAAAACCATTATCAAAAATAAATGCATTGGGGCGCCTGGGCAGCTCAGTCAGTTAAGCGTCTGCCTTGGGCTCAGGCCATGATCTCAGGGTCCCTGCTCAGCAAGGAGTCTGCTTTTCCTTCCTCTCCCTCTGTCCCTCATCCACCCCCCCAAAACACACCGCTTGTGCAGGCATACTCTCTCTCTCAAATAAATAAAATATTTTAAAAAAATAAAAGCATAATCTCTCCTTCTGTTGGTCACTTGTTTCAGGTTAGTGAATTTTTAAAGTAAGTTCTTAAGAAAATGTTTCCATGTTAGTTCCTGATGAGAGCTTTCTTATCAAAATAACTTCCAGAACATTTATAAAAAGTCTCTTTTTCATACATAGTTTTAGATTTTGTTAAGAATTGAGAATACCAAAGATATGTGTTTTTAAAGTTTTAGAGAAAAGCTTGAAGTGGAAGAGACATCACTTTAAATGAATGATTAAAAAATCTTTTCTTAGAGTATTTTCATCCTAACCTATCTTTCTCTGCATTTGCCAAGGATTGTTTATTTCCTGGCACACATTTTTACATAAACAATGCATAGAACAAAAATACTGCATTTGCCCATCATGAGATATGCGTCACTTAGCAAAAATCTGATGTGTCTGTCTGATTAATTTTGAAAAGAAGATAATTGCTGCTTTAAATAAAATTATATATATTTATTATAAGAACAAATTAAGCAAATTACATCGGTCTTCCTAATCCACTGATCGATAGAGTTAATGTAATATGCAAAGAACTTGAAAATCTTTAGACTCCTTCAAACCCAGGGTGTATAGTATTTTGCTGTTGTTTGCTTTGTCCCTTTACTCCTAACCCTACAATCAATTTTTCTAGGTTTGGTGATATAAGGAATCAAAAAGAAATTAGTTAAGATCAAATAAGGTTATAATCTGACCCATTTGAAGCAATACCTTTACATTAATTTATGGATGATATGAGACTTTTGTCAGCTATTAAATATATTTTTAAAAAATTCCTGTGGATTAAAGTTGCAGACTTTTGTTTTCTCCAGTAGAGTTAATGAACTGAATGGAAAATATGTCATTAATTTCTTGAGCCCCCTTGTGAGGCAAGAAAATGACATTCTCATCTAACAGCTGGAAAAACCGAAGAACTAGCGAATGTAACTGCACTCAATTGCAAAGGAAAATAATGCCTCTAATACAATACCCAAGGATGTAGATATGAAAGAATATTGCAGACACACACATTCCCTCTCTTATTTTTAATGAATCAATACCTGCATCTTAAAGTATGAGGATAGTTAAACCCTTGGATCTTGGCCCTATACCTTTTGGCAGAGTAAATTAATGCCTCACAACCTGGCAGTGCAGTCACCCTTTTAATTTACTTTTAAATAGCTTTTCCCTAATCCATACAATCTAAGATCTGGCCAATCATGAATCTTCAGTAAACTTATTTAAACCTCTTATTCTATGGATTTTTTTAACTGTAAAATTTCAGGAAATAATAACTCTTTGCAAAGTACATTAAGACCCTAATTGGGAAGTAAAACAGAACAAATTGAATTGATTTGTAGTTTCACAAAAATGAACTTGACATTTCACTTAGAATTTGTAAAACATCATAACAGTTTTGAGATCCTCTGAATTTATTTGTTTTGCAAAAAAGTGAATGTCTCACTTGAATGGAAATGCCCTCAAGTTACTTCTAGTATTGCTGTGGGATTGATTTTTCTAGGTTAAGGGAATGCAAAAGTTAGGTGCTTTATATGTATTCTTTTTTTTTTTAACAAATCATTATCTATCTTTTAAATGGGTTTAAGACATCCCAAAACAAATCAGGAAAAAGGAACATCATTTCAGTATTTCCAACATAGGGCTTTGTGTAATGACTGTGACACCATGACAGTGAAGTATTCATTTTTAAGCTTTAAACAGAGAAAGCTTTACCTCAGTGTGTCCAATAGAAATACAATATGTAAATTAACCCATATTATCTGTATGCTGATTGGCTTGAGTTCCCCCGAATGTCACAATCTCACCACCCAGCAATGAGGTATTTTACTGCTGTCTGGAGATCAAATTATTACTGTAGAGAAGATCTTTATTTTTTCTGTTTCATTAACAGATTATTATAAAGCAATAAGCATGCAGGAGGAGAAGCAGACGTTTTACATTGGGAATTAATGAAAGCATGTCTGCTCGTTTTTTGGAGGTGGGGAGTTGTTTAAAATCTTATACCACCCCCACAAACAAAACTCTTCCGAAATGGTAAAATAAGGAAATGCATGATTCCAGAGGCATCCCTAAGCACCCAGTTGTCAGGCTATGTGGTGTCTTGTGATATCATCGGACCTTTTGGATGGGTGTAAGTTTTATGAATTCGTTATATTCCTAGTATTTTTCTTCCGTAAAAACAGAGGGGGAGGGAAGGGAAACTCACACACACAACTGCTTTGACATTACCAATGTATTGGTCAGCCGTACTTGCAAGAAGGAAAAAGAAAGGTTGTTGCTCGGTGGGGTGGAATGTGAGGAATAGTCATTTAAAATTTTTGTAAGCCTGATTCTATAGTCATATTCGTTAAGGTAAAATGGATTTAAATCATTTTGCAGTTGTCCTCTGAACTTAGCTTCTCCCTACTTAACACATATTTGCGTGCCTTTGAGAATATAAGATGACTAACAAAGACAAGGCTGCCCTAACCTGCTTTCCCTCCTTCCCCATTGACAAGATTTTGTTTGACTGCGCTCTTTAAAAAATACATATTTAATTTCTTTTCTTTCTTTCTCTCTCTCTCTTTTCTTTCTTTCTTTCTATCTTTCTTTCTTTCTTTTTTCTTTTTCTTTCTTTCTTCCTTTCTTCCTTTCTTTCTTTTTCTCCCCCCCACCTTCCCAGCCAACCTGCTAATGCAAAAGTCAGCTGGGGAAATCATTAAAAAGGAAATCTAAAAGAAGCTTCCAATGCATTGGACCACCCTAAATGAGAAAGGAAGGAAACGTTCGGGGAAGGCTAGGGTTCCGGGAAGCTGAAGAGGGGGCGAGCGCCCCGACACCGTGGCTTCTCCTGGCGCTGCCCTAAGGGATGGGCCTGAGGTCCTGAAAAAGCCTTTCCGAGCCCCCACTTCAGATGTGGGGAGGGAAAAGTTCAGAAGCAGCCAGAAGGGGACAAAAACCTAATTTTGCCACTTCAACAGGACAGGATATTCAATAAGCCCTGCCAACTCTGGAAACGGGTCGAGTCTTCTGTTGGCTCCACAGAGGCTGAAGCAGCCCTCGCCGCCGCCCTCGCCGCCGCCGTCGCCGCCGCCGCCGCCGCGGCGGCCCCTGCGTTACTGGGGGAGACGGTGCCGCTGCGACAGGGGAGGACGCGGCTGGAGCTCAAGGAGGCTCCAGCGCGCAGGCGCCGCCGAGCCCTGCCTGGATGCTCAGTCAAGGCACTAAGGCAAAAAAAAAAATCAGCAATTTATAGAAAGAAGAAGCTATAGTCTGTCGGGATATCCAACGCCAACAGGTAGGAGGATATACTCTCGGTTAAGTTTGGGGGGAGGGGGGCGCACAGTGTTGATGAAACTGCAGGTTCACGGGCACCGAGCCCTCCCTGAGGTTTTTTGTTTTTTGTTTTTTTGACAATAAACTGCATAATGGAAGTACATTCAGACAATGCATCTTCAGTAGGGCTTATTGAGAGCTCCATTTCTGGAAAGCGTTGCAAGACTGAGGAAAATCAGACTGCGAATCACCGGGAACAGTTCCCTTGCAGCACAGAAGCAATCTCTCTCCCCATCTTCGCGTATGTAATGCATGTCTCTCTCCCCCTCCCCCTCCTCCACCCCACATTATAAATCCAGGGGTGGCGGATTTCAGGTTTCGTAATGTTGCATGATGTGATCGGTATTTACCCGGGGATGTACCGGTGGGGAAATTAAAATCATCGAACGCAGTTTTGCCTGGGCTTCCATCAGCATATTCCGGGCTAGCGAGAAGTGGCAAAGGAAACATGCTTCGTGGGAATAACAGAAGAAGCCGATTTTCCTGGTGTGGCTCTCAGGCACCCAGGACACAATGTGCATTTTGTTTTAAAATGAAGCCACTTGCAATTTGCAGCAAAGATTATCAGTGTAAATAGGAAAGGCTTAATTGCCCAAGAAACACAGGTTCATGTTAAATTCATTTGAATCCAGGCAGCCAAGGTTTACAAATGGAAGTGCATTATTCCTCTGGGTGTGTTTCCCTGGCCAATATTTACATTAACCGTTTTTAATAATCATGTGGGTTTAAAGGAGAAAAGATTTACCAAAAATGGGGGGTAGGGTGGGGAAGGAAAGACAAAAGATTAAATCACATCAAATCCTGGATAAGTTCCTATTAATTTCAAAGTCTAATGTTCAAATTGTGCTTTAAGATGAATCAACAAATACTCTTCTTATAATATGCAGCATGCATAGTGGCACTTGAGTTAAAAGACATATTTTGCAAGGGCTCTTTGGATCCATATCAGCAGGAAAGCTGCCTGTAAAACACTGACAGATACTAACAGAACTCAAATAAATGTAGGGAGTCTCATCTCTGTCTCCTATCAGCAATCTTGTAGATTCCATTGTAACATTAGTGATTGACTCCTGGATTGGCATATTTTATGATTGTGGAACATTTCATTCCTTCTATCCTAAAGGTACCCAATCAAATTTATGTTCTCCAAAATAGGGACATTTTAAAATTCATCTAGTTCAGAAAACTAAACAAGCCATTTTCTTGAAATCTCAAACAAATACTTACTAAAGCAAATAATATTATTCAAAATTAAAACTTTATTTGCTTCCCTGTAAATGAACAGCTTTATGTTAGCACTGCCTGACATCATTACTTGTTAACTTAAGAACTGATAGCTCATTTTTTTTCCAGATATTCTGATGGCAAATCAAATGGAAGAAAAGAGGAAGCATGACTGCAGATCGCATCAGTTCTCTTTGTGGATTACATTTTCAGTAAAATGTATGGATCTATCTTTTCCTTGTTCTTATATCTAGATCATGACACTTGACTGAGGCTGTATCTTTATCCTCCATCCATCTATGGCGAACTATAGCCATGCAGCTGACAACATTTTGCAAAATCTCTCTCCTCTAACAGCCTTTCTGAAACTGACTTCCTTGGGTTTCATAATAGGAGTCAGTGTGGTGGGCAACCTTCTGATCTCCATTTTGCTAGTGAAAGATAAGACCTTGCATAGAGCACCTTACTACTTCCTGTTGGATCTTTGCTGTTCAGATATCCTCAGATCTGCAATTTGTTTCCCATTTGTATTCAACTCTGTCAAAAATGGCTCTACCTGGACTTATGGGACTCTGACTTGCAAAGTGATTGCCTTTCTGGGGGTTTTGTCCTGTTTCCACACTGCTTTCATGCTCTTCTGCATCAGCGTCACCAGATACTTAGCTATCGCCCATCACCGCTTCTATACAAAGAGGCTGACCTTTTGGACGTGTCTGGCTGTGATCTGCATGGTGTGGACTCTGTCTGTGGCCATGGCATTCCCCCCAGTTTTAGATGTGGGCACTTACTCATTCATTAGGGAGGAAGATCAATGTACCTTCCAACACCGCTCCTTCAGGGCTAATGATTCCTTAGGATTTATGCTGCTCCTTGCTCTCATCCTCCTAGCCACACAGCTTGTCTACCTCAAGCTGATATTTTTTGTCCACGACCGAAGGAAAATGAAGCCAGTCCAGTTTGTAGCAGCAGTCAGCCAGAACTGGACTTTTCATGGCCCTGGCGCCAGTGGCCAGGCAGCTGCCAATTGGCTAGCAGGATTTGGAAGGGGTCCCACACCACCCACCTTGCTGGGCATCCGGCAAAATGCAAACACCACGGGCAGAAGAAGGCTCTTGGTCCTAGATGAGTTCAAAATGGAGAAAAGAATCAGCAGAATGTTCTATATAATGACTTTTCTCTTCCTAACCTTGTGGGGCCCATACCTGGTGGCCTGTTATTGGAGAGTTTTTGCAAGAGGGCCTGTAGTACCAGGGGGATTTCTAACAGCCGCTGTCTGGATGAGTTTTGCCCAAGCAGGAATCAATCCTTTTGTCTGCATTTTCTCCAACAGGGAGCTGAGGCGCTGTTTCAGCACAACCCTCCTTTACTGCAGAAAATCCAGGTTACCAAGGGAACCTTACTGTGTTATATGAAGGAGCATCTGGAAATCTTTAGCCTTGTGAAACACTAACCTTCTCTGCTAAGCAATCGTGGCCTGTAGCCATATCTTGAGAAGAAAATCAAGAATGGGATCAGCGGTTATAAGGATTTGGGCAACATTCTGCAGTCTTTGCAATAGTTCACCTATAATCCTATTTTAAATCTCAGAGTGATCCTGCTGACTGCCGGCGAAGGTTTGTAATTAAGAAAGGACTGAACCACTGCCCTAAGTTTCTTTATGTGGTTGAAAAGTAGATAATGAAAGTAGCAGGTGCTAAGTATCAGTGCTAAATGCTGTGTATATCACTACTTATGAAAAAAAAAATCAAAAAAACAATTAGCATTGGACATCTTAATAAATTAAGTTGACATGAGGTAAATGTGTTGATAAAAACTAATTTTAGAAGTTTGAAGACTTTAAAACATTTCATACTATTATTGTTTTGCAAAGACTAAAATATTTGGGGACTTAAAGTACTGTAATCCACTAAAAATGTGCCATGAATTATTGGATTATCACACTTTTAAAAAACTCGCCTTGTAAGTTTGGGGAGCATTCCAAAGCAGTATATTGGTTCCAATTAGAGTTTACTCTTTTTTTTTGTATTAATACATTACTATTTCTAAATACCACTTTCCTTACCTACTAGTGAAATTGCTAGCATTGAACTGTATTATGTGGTTTTTGTTGATTTGGTATAAAGTTTTTCCAATTCATTTATATTTTACAAATGCTAGATATTGGTCTGGGAGGCAACATTAATGGTACCAACTGGTCACAACTGAGCAGTTCTAATAATGCAGAATAAACACATGTTGCCTTAAAGGGTTATCTAGTATCTTTCATCTTATTTAGCATTGGAGCAAATAGTCAGGGGAAATCGATTTAGTAACTGGTCATGGTCATGCATCTGGAAGTGCATGGACGATCATTTAATACTCTTTTTCCTTTTTCCTCACATGGTTTGAAAATTAAGGTGCACATCACTGGGATAATGAGAATTTCTTCTGAGGTGTGCTACCCATTCTGGTGTGTTCTAAGAAGCAGGCAGTTGATGTATGTTTATATTTTAAATCAGCTGTCAAAGGGAGACCACAGCCTTAGTATGACATCCTGCACAATTTGTGAAGCATTTATTCTACCGAAGGCACAGTCTTGTTTATACTTTCTGCACATTCAGTGTATTGGTCGTTTAAATTATTTCAGTTTTAACTTGTGAAAGCTTATAATATGATTTCTGGTATTTTAGAAATACATTAGAGTCTGTGAGTCTCATTCTTTAAGATACAGATGTGTGAATTTCAATATAAAGTTGCATTTGCCAAAATTTACCTGTGTAGCCTGTTACTTTTCTTGGAATAAATTTTACATTTTTGGCAATTAACAATTTCTTTTGACCTGGGAGGCAAGCACAAAGTAGGAAGACTAGCTTTATTATGGTTTTGCTTTTTTATTTTTGTAGCTACTATGTTTTGGAACTGGAAATGCGCAAATGATAGGGAGCTTAAAGCTGATAAACTGACAATATTATCTACAAAAGCATTATTTGGTAGCTTATCATAATTATTTATCTATTTATTCTTACAAACCAGTAATGTTTAGAGATACATACCTGCTTAGTTGATGGTTCAAAATTTTAATATAAATACCACATTTTAATTTGGAGCATTGCAGAAATTTTGGATTCTAAATATATAACATCTAAGAAGAATGGTTTACAATAATATTATGACAAAACCAGAAAAGTTACTGTTTTTGTTTTCCATTGTTTTCATTTGTGGTTTTTTTGTTTGGTTTGGTTTGGTTTGGTACTTGAAAAATAAGATTAGGAATCTAATGGAACAGAATTCTTTATTGCTACAGTACTTCTGTAAAGAGAATATCAATATAAATATAAATAAGGAAAAATAAATCACTGGAATGTGTCAATTATATATGCAACTATTCAGTTTTGCTCATATGAGGACAGCTCAAGCCATAATTTAGTGAGCACTGTGTTTGACCTAATTTTACTTTATACCAAAGTTGATTGGATCTGAGACAAAGTTTAATGTACAACAGGAGTTGAATCTAGCAATAAAGGCCCCTTGTTGATACTAAAATCATTATCCAAAATGCAATAAAGGAAATGTTAGCAAAATGTATTCTGATAACATTGTTTCCAACTCAAAAAAAAAAAGTTATAGTAGAGGTGTAATTACAATGATTATATTTATAGAGAACTTTGCTTAGAGGTTCAGGTATCACCAGCAATCAGTGGAACATTCAGCGATTGTCTTGTAGCCAGAGATTAGCTATTATCAACGCTAACCTCCATAACATAGACAAGAAAACTGAGGCATAGATTGAAGGTGGGGGATTGAGGAGTCAAGAGCAAGAGCCAAGTGAGATTGCCTGACCTTACCTAGCTATTTGGAATAACAGATTCCAACAGCTTTGGTAAGTGATCAGTGAATAATGCAGAGTCGTCATGACTTTTACTTAAGCTTCCTTTTGACTAACTTAGCATTTCAGGTCAAGGGGCAAGCACTGGGTGAGATACATCCCCAGTTAATTGATGTCATTTGTAAGTCAATGAGCAATGGTAGCAATCCTGTAAAAGTCTGCTTCTGTGTCTTAATGACCAAATCACATTATCTATTTTGGCACCCATTCCAATGTTCAAGCAGTCGGTAACTAATTCAACTTGAAAATGTTAATAATTTTCAACCCCTGCAAATATTCCCACTGGTGAGTCTAACTTCCCTGGTGAGTGTAACTTCCCTATCCCATTATCAATAATAATGCGTCCCTCCTGGACTAATTACACCTGAGCTGAACAGTCTTCAAATTGTTTTCCTTAATAGTGATGATATGTTTGCATGGATGTGTCTATACTACCTCATCTGGTTCCTTTGGTGCACAGTGGATTTATTTGTGAGATGCCTGGCTGGAACTAGGCATTCAGTCTGACTGTGGAATCCTATGCAGCTATTAACTGAGGCAAAAGGAGGTGAGTAACTTGCCCAGTTTCCCACAGAGGCCCCATTTAAATAACATAAATTTAACCACACTAATTAGAAAAAAATTATTTGTAGGACAACCTATTGACTGAATCACCTTCAAGTGTTAGCTGGTTGGATTTCAATACCAGCATTTTTCAGAGGTTAGATGATTTGTCATTGCTAACACGTGGATATGGCCACTTATCCATTTATCTCTACCTCCATGACTGCTACTTGAATTGCTTATTAATTTATTTATTCATTCAACAAGTATGTATTGGGCCCTAGGCTTGGTGCTGGGAGCACAGTGGAAAACAAGACAGAACAGTCTCTCATGAAGATTTCTTAGTCTAGTGGGAACAACAATTAAATATGTAGCAGCAACGAGTTCCAAGTGTTATGATAGTAAACATTTCTAAGATGGACTTGGTATTAATGGCATAAATGGACTGTTCTCCCATTTTTCCTTCAGTGCCTTACCTCATATCTTTTCCCAGTACTCCTCGGGATCTTTTATATATCATATTGCCTCAATTCAGAAGGAACCTCCCATTCTGCTCACACTTCATTTAGAGGGATCACCACGTTACATTTGGGAACCGAAGTTCCCGTGTTGTTAATGCTATACACAAAATAACAGCAAAACTGAGTGTTAAAATTACCCCATGTCCTGACTGTCCATGTCTACGTGAGAGATATTTCAGTTCCTTCAAGAAACTTGGAGGTGTCTTTTCTTACATACTCATAACTTACTACAAAGTAGCATGAGAATGCCTGGGTAAAGTGTCATCAAAGAAGGCACTAAGAAGCCAACTCCTGGTGTCCTCCCATGGTGCTCAAGCAAAGATGGGAATAACCTGTGCAACAGGGTGCATATCTTTTACTGCTAAAGCATGCCACTGCGAAGTTTTTAATGCCGCTTTTTGTAGACACCATAAAACTCCTTAAGCCCATAATCTGAAAGGTTTGTTTGGCCTCTAAAATTTATTTCTATTGCAAATACGATTAAAGATCTTTACAATTATAGAGACATATTTCTTTTCAGCTAAGCCATGTAATAGTTGTGTTGCAACAGGGATTACTATAGGACAGTTTGTAAACAGAACCAAAACTTCACTTCTGTGTGTTCACCATTAGATAAATTTATTTTGTTTCATTTTTTATTTTACTCCACATTGTTATCCAAACAAACAAAAACCAGTTTATATTGATTCCATATTAAAAAGAAAAGAAAGAAAATAAGATGATAAATGTTAATGTTTCAAATACTGGTTAAACACATTATTTAAGGTAGATTGTTGCCAGAATTGTGGGTTATTTACAATTCCCAAACCTCATGAGTTTATTTGTCTATGTAAAAATACATCATTTTCATGTTTGTGAATATTCTCTTCTAAATGTTTTGAATGGAAATTGCAGGGTCTACTAGGATAATTGTTTATTGTTGACTTTTTTTTTATTGTTGTCAAATCTGGGCATGCTAGTGTTCTGTGATTTCCCCATTTTCCTCAGAAACTCTTTTTTACATCATATTAAAATAATAGAATTGCTTCATTTTGAGGCACAAGCTCATAATTAGTCTCATAATTGACTGGATTTTTTTTTTGCCATTAGTCAAACAGTAAAATAAGTTATAGTTATTGAGAACTCGAGCAACAGAGGGACTTTTTTTTTTTTTTTTTGGCTGTTTGCCTTATACTGCAATGTAACAGGTCCTAAAAAATATATTAAGACCAAGAGGCTTTAACTTTATAAAAGGCTTATATAAATAAGACCTGGTTTTTAAAATGGAAAAGGAGCTTTTATATCATCTCCTTTTGCCAAGGGGATGATGTCCATGAGTTACGCAAACCCTTTGGATTAAATGGCTTTTAAAGCCAGTTTTCCTCCCACCAGATCAGGCAGTTGATACAAGGGCTGGAATCCTATCAAAGCCCTGGAAGAAAGCAAAGAGAATGTGTTTACCTTTGAGTAATTGTAGAAAAAGGTCTCAAAAACGCCACAGATGGTGTGGGACTTGGAATTATTCACACTTGACATTCACAACCAGCTCCTAGTTCCTTTTGGTGCCACTGGACAACATCATCCTCAGAAAGACACAAGTTTTCAAGCGTGGCTTGGAGGCAGAAAGCAATTTCTTTTTTTTTTTTCCCCTCTGTGTGTTTAGAAAAATAATAGAGTCTTGACACAAATATTAAAATTGATATTGTAATGTACATCTTGGTTTATGGGGTTTTGAATAGACAATAAAAAAACGTTTAACTGATATGGGTATTCAAGATCATGGGATGAGGAAGTAAGTTATTATAATACTTGGAAAACTGTATTATAATATTTAAAAACTTTAAAGCTGAATTGACAGTCGAGCTTCAACTAGCTTAAAGTTAATTAGTTGTTTCTTTTCATAGCTTTAAGAAAGAAAAATCTGACTAGATGAAGGAAGAAGAGTTTGTCTGTTTCTCCTCCATCAGGGGGGAAAAATGTTGAATTGAGAGATTCATTTTCTCTAGGGAAAAAAGGAAGTTAGGTCATTTTTAGTAAGCATTTTCCTTAGACATAATTCAATCAACAATCGTTTATTGTGTGCCTACAACACGTATGATCTTGGGCAAGTTACTTAACTTTTCTGTGCTTCATCAAGAAAAAGGAGATGATAGTACAAACGTCCTGGGGTTATTGAGAGGATTCAGTGAGTGCATCCTTGCGAAGCCCTTAGGAGAGAGTCTGGCATCTTAAATAAATTTTACTTTTTACCAGCTCTCTCATAGCTCACCATCTAGCAGCAGAGATACAAACAAATTATGAGACAATGTGATAAGTGCTGTGAGAGATTAGCGTTAAAGAAACACAGACAAGCAATTAACTCTGTGAAGATAGCAGAAGGAAGGTGAGACAGGAAAGGTGGCAACTGAACTCAGTCTTGAAGGATCATTTTAATTTCATCTGCCTGACAAAGTTGGGAAAGCCATTGCAGACAGAGGAAATGATAAAATGAGCAAAAGGCAAAGAGATTCTGAAGCTCATGATGTGTTCAACATTAGGAATTCACTAATCAGAGAAATTTAATGTTGTGTGGCTGGAGCTTAGGTCCCTGCAAGGGGAGGGGCAATGTGGTGCAGAGGTTCAAAAGCACAAGACTTGAACGTTTAAGTCCTTACTCTGTCCTTAGTTTACTAGCTTTATGATTTTGAACAAGTTAATTAAACTCTTTGAGTCTCAATTTGCTTATCTGGCATGGCAGGGGTGGGGGTGGTAAGTGGTAGCAATCATTACTTTTAAAGAGTTGCTTGAAGATTACATGAGATAGTATAATAAAAATAGATCGAATAGGGGTGTCTGGCTGGCTCAGTTGGTGGAGCGTGCAACTCTTCATCTCGGGGTTATGAGTTCAAGCCCCATGTTGGGTATAGAGATTACTTAAAAATAAAATCTTAAAAAAATAGATAAAATAATGATAACAAACGATTATTAAGTACTTACTATGTGCCAGAGATTGTTCTAAACACTTTTCATATATTAGCTCGTTTGGTTTTCACAATGAGTAGATGCTATTATGATCCATACTTTATAAACGAAGAAACTGAAGCCCAGAGAAGTTAAGTCACGGACACAAGTTAGCACTAGGCAAACATGGATGTAAAGCACTTAGCACAGTACCCAGGCTGGAGTGAGCATTCCATAAATGTTGGCTTTTGTTGCTGCTGCTACTGTGGATTTCCACACAATCACTGGGAAGGTCAGAGACTGACTAATGGGAGCGGAAGTTACAGCCCAAACAGAGCGGCAGCCTCAGACCATAGCTTCACCTTGCTCTTCCCCGCATTTGCACACCGAGAATCTAGAGGAAGCAAAGAACAGTAGTTGACTGCTTTCACAGAGGATCATATTACTGCGGAAATAGGAGAATCCATCTCATCTTTCAAATGACTTTTTAGAAGGACATTGCTCAAATTACATCACTCAGGTTTAAAGTGGGAGACCCAACTCATGCTGCGTGGAGAATTTCTCTTAGATCTGGTTCATATTCTCCAGTCCTAAACCGGTTTGGTCCCAGTCTACACTAAGTGGAGATTTTAAGTGGATGATTACCGCCGGCTGGGGAAAAGCCTTTCATGGAGTCTTGCTTGTGTCAAGTGGTCAAGTCTCCCTTTAAAGATCCACCTTCTAGGATGACCATTCCCAGCCGTTTTCCAACTACCAGCATTTAAATTTCCCTACTCTGAAACCTCTCCAGAGGCTCCTGTAGCCTCTAACTATTGACTACTGACTAGTCTCTAACTATTGACTCATGGTCCGTTGTTTACACATCTGGTCATCCTTCACTGCATTTTTTAAAGCTGTTGCTTTGCCCACTTGAACTCCCCCCTACATTCATCCCAACTGAGCTTCAGTCTTTTTATTTGACCTCTTACTTTACCAGTAATTTTACCAAAGTGATTTCATCTACTAAAGTAACAGTTGCTGTCACCCCCTACTCCAGTTTGGTGCTGTTTGCAATCTCGGTAAACATAGTTTTTATTTAGTTATCTTGTGTAGCATGAAAAAGAGAAAGGGTGCCGGCCTGGGTGTCAGGAGCTAAGCTGCTGACCAGCTTCAGGCTGCAGTCAATTCACTTGACCTCTTAGTTCCCTCGAGTGTATAATGAAGATGTTGATCTCTAAAGTTCCTCCAGCTTGGAAAAATCTATGGTTTGTCCATCTGGGTCACTGATACCCTAAGGACATTAATGACATGGTTATTTCTAACAAACATAGCTTCCCCACGGATGACCCGTGGTCCACGGAGAGCCACTTGCCATGTACAGTATTTCAACGAACGAGGATCATACCTAAGCAGTTGTAGGCCCAACCTGAACCCAGCTTGTTGACATCAACACTAGAGAATATCTATAGCATATTAAAGTATTCTTTCATAGGGCTCTTGCTTTATTCGTAATAGCATTTTCAATTTTAATCAGACAGACTTGATGCTCTGCTTTCATTTCAAATAACCAAATTATAGATATTTGGGCCCTGTTATTCCTTTTTATGTTCTATTCTTAATTATAAATAATTCATGGATTTCTTCTAAAGGGCACCAAATTTATTTCAAGTTCCTGTTGCAAATATATGAAACATAAAATTTAGGAAGATATTTTAGTACCTCCACAGTTTGTAATTATAGAATGATCCATTTTTGAATAGATATTTAAGAAGCATCTACTTTGATACAAGGAGTTGTACTGGGTGCTTAATAAACCTTGTTATTGAATCTGGTTTGGCTGAGGTTTTAGTCTTAAAGACTTGTAAAATGAACACAAATCTGGTTTTCTTTTTGCAGTTGTTTTTGTTATGCTTTACATGCATGAAGACTTTGGTTTTTAAATTCCACCCAGTACAAAAGTGTTTTCCTATTATTTTTAATCACACCCTACGCTTAGATTTAAATGGCTATAATTAATGGTGCATTTTTACTTACAATTTCCGATTTGCAACAACAAAACTATTTAGTTACCAAAACACCCTTTTTAAATATATTTTGAGTCTGGTGGCTTGTTGACTTTCAAGAGAATGAACTAGAAAAGATAACATTCTTATCATGGTAGTAACTCTTAGCTACTAATAAAGAATTTAGTAGGTAATATGGGGAAAATATTCATGCATCCTAGAATTCATAATTCAAGGAAACAAATGTTCCCATGTTTATGTGGCTCTGATACACTCACAGTGCATTGGGAATTCTGTACAATTATTGCATCGGTGCTTTTCGATATGATGCCACTCAGTTCCCTGATGCAGAAAGAACCTGTGTTCTTCTCAGTGGTGCTATTATTTGTTATGCCTGGAAGGTCTTGAGCATTTTCTGCAGTGCCAGAGCTCCAGTGCTTTGTATTTCCATCATGGGCATGAGAAAACATCATTTTCAAGAAGAAAAAAATGAAAGAGAAAGACATTTTTCTAGTGTATTGAGTTTTGCTAGAGAATATTTGCTCTGTGTTGTAATTTTAAGACAGACTTAAATTGTATGTATATGATAAAACATCCTCATAAATATTCAACTAAAAACTATTCTGTTTTCAACCAACTAAAACTATACTTATATTGATATTAATGGTCAATTATAGAGTTCATTATATAAATATAAAGTTCATTATATATATTCAAATATAAAGTTCAAAGTTCAAATATAAAGTTCATTATAATGTACAGAGGGGAAATACAAAGGAAATTACAGACCTAACTTCCTCCTTAGATGTTTCTGTATGGCAGAAGACAGTTAAATACATTTCTTCATTAGTAGCAGAAACCAAGATACAGCAGGACATAGGTATGTAATGACCAAAGGGAAGTCACATAAAGAATTGAGAGGGATGGGTAAGGTGGTTCCAGGGATGGGAAAAACTGACACCAGAAAAAAAAAAAAATTCATTAGTGAGAAAGTTTGAGAAGTTTGAAAGTCATAGGAAGAAAGAATGGGGCTAATATTTTAAGTGGTTTAGAAATTGACCCCACTATTTAAGAACCTGCAACGTCTCTCTATTGTGTACATAAGATCAAATTCAAAACTCTTTATGAAGACCTTTTATGATAAAGCAATGCTCTCATCTATCTATATTCTTCTCTCATTCTTTTCCATTTTACATTCCTTATCAACGCCACATAAATACACACAGACACCTCTCCCAATATACAGGCACATACTTACACCACAAGATATCTGACTCAATCCATAAGTCCACTCAAGCTTCACCTTTGATCACTTTGACCCACATTAATTTCTTGTTTATCTGCATGCCTCGATCATATTTAATCTGTGTGTGGTTTTACTTGATATAATGGTGTTCTCTGACTGCTTCAGGTTTCTCTAGTAAGATTGTAAGCTCATGGGCCTTGTCATCTATTTTCTACCCCCACAAAAGAACCCTATCTTACTACTAGGCAATTAATAAAATGCTTAAAATGTAGAAATATTATTTACATAAAAGAACAGAAGAGAAAAATCTTAATTTTAGAAATTTTTTATTAGAAATCTCTTGGTCCTTGTCCAAGTTGAGATGTTAATTCAAATGTTATTTCCCCAAAACAGGAAGAGAGAGAAAGAATCTATAATCAAAATCTAGATAATCTCGCCCTTCCTTTTGTAAGTGAATATACTATTAATCTAAAAGCCAGTGAACTTTAAAGTTTTCTTTAGTGGTAATGAATTTTGAACTATTCACACTTTCTCACTTGTCTTCCTTGTGATCAGTTTTACACAAATAGCCCATATAATCAGAAAGGCTATGTGATGTTTTATTTATATAGCTCTGCAATTTTAATATAAACATGCTAAGCAAGGGTGCCTGGGTGGCTCAGTTGGTTAAGTGGCTGCCTTCGGCTCAGGTCATGATCCTGGAGTCTTGGGATCGAGTCCCGCATCGGGCTCCCTGCTCAGCAGGGAGTCTGCTTCTTCCTCTGACCCTCCCCGCCTCATGCTCTCTCTCTCTCTCTATCTCATTCTCTCTCTCAAATAAATAAATAAAATCTTAAAAAAAACATGCTAAGCAATGTTGAACCTGTATCTGCACATTTTTAAAAAGATTTTCTTCATTTATTTGAGGGAAAAAGAGCATGTGCGCATGTGCGTATGGGGGGGAGGGCACAGAGGGAGAGGGAGAGGGAGAAGCAGAACCCCCATTTAGCAGGGAGCCTGATGCGGGGGAGGGAGCCAAGGGCAAACGCTTAACTAACTGAACCACCCAGATGCCCCTATATCTGCAAATTTTTAAAGACATTTTTATTTTGAAATATTCTTCACATTGGACAATATTCACAGCTGAACACATTGTATTAATCAAGGATATCTCTTAATCTATGCTACAGTAAGGATTTAAATTAGAATCTGATAGGTAACTCATCACAACTTTAAAAACATCATCACTTCGAAATTACTTAAAGTGTAATGAAATTTTTTTTCAGGATACACTAATCTAATGTATTTTACATCACTAAGAACAAGATCAAGAACAAGAGTTAGGCTTATCAAGTGCAAATAAATATTGTTTTAACATTGGTATACTTCCCCAATAATTAAAATAAACTTGTAAAATGTATTCTAGAGTAACCTAATTTTTATCAGATGATCAAATGCCGTGATTATAAATCTTTCTGAAATACCATTAAGAATATAACCCTATAATTTTACTTCTATTTTTTACGTGCTAAGAATATTAATCTTCTAATAGCAACTGAATTTTTAATGTATATTCAAGTATACTTTAGAATAATTTTGTTTCATTTCAAATGTATAATAGGCTGTTAACACTAACATAAATGTTGTTGAATTTGGTGTGTGAGGGCACCTATTTTGTTAAATTATTGTTATAATGATCAAGTTATTTTAAATCAAAATAAATGAGGACAATTTGTGTGTCAGTTGGACATAGGAGTAAGAGAGACTTTAAATCTCATTAGCTTCTCAGAGAAATTAATACTCTGGGTATTTATCAGTGATAAATAAAACTGAATGACTACATTTCTTGATTTATAATTATTTAAGAAAAGAAAAAATTGGGCATATGTCTACATAAGCCCATTTCTACAACTCGTACTTAAAAAAAAAACTAAAACCTTTAGTTTAAAGTTTCTTTTGAAAGTTAAATAATTCTAAGAGTCAGAGACAAATAATTATAACCCTTTATTTTATTAACCCAGAATAACCAACAGTTATGTTTTTCTCTTTTCAGCTAACCGAACGTGGCTTGTGGTTTATTTCTTAAGGAGGGACATTAAAAAAGAATGTTTTAATTATTGTAAGTCAGTTTTCAAGAGAATTCATTCATTTATTCATTCATTCAACAAATGCTTATGTACCACCTACTATGTTCCACTCCACATGTTCAGTGCAATGATATAGTAATGAATAAAACACACAGTATCTGTTTCATATAGAACACTAGTAGTAGTTTTTCTACACGTTTTCCTAATCTGAAAAATTGATTATCTCAACTCCAAAAAGAATTTTACCACTTAAAAATTATTGCCATAACTAATGTTTTCACCCTCATTTTTAAAAAAGATTTTATTTATTTATTTGAGAGAGAGAGCAGAAGCAGGGGGGAGTGGCAGAGGGAGAGGGAGAAGCAGACTCCCCACTGAGCAGGGAGCCTGACGGGAGGCTCGATCCCACGACCCCAAGATCATGACCCAAGCCGAAGGCAAACACTTAACCCACTGAGCCACGCAGGCGCCCCTTACCCTCACTTTTAAATGTTAATGATTAAAGAAAACAAAATCATCCCATAGATTCATACCTGAAGTAGCTTATTTCCCAAATCAGAAAAGCAAATGCTCCATCCTCCCAGAAAGCACTGAATTCTGGGTATCTTAACTTCAGCAAAGGATCAGTTCTATCATCAAACTGCATTTCACAGATAACAGGCACTGCTGGGGAAATGAGACCATTAGCTTCTAAGCTTATAGTGGTTCCCAACAGGTGGGAATACGATGTCTGTGCAGTGATTCAGTGAAGTCATTTTGCTGGCTAGCTCCCCAGGCTTCCTGGTAAAAGTCAAGTTTCAGCAATATAGCAAGAGTATTCATTTATGAGGAATGTGTGATTTGGTATATTCTATACTTAGTAGGAAAGAAATGAATTATTATTGATTTGATTAGCATTGGTTTTTAAATTGCAAGGACAGCTGCCAAAAACAGGAGGACAGCATGGGTTTCTGTTTTTGGCTTAGAAATATTTACCCCAAAGCCACCTTGTCCATGAATATGGGCGGTGCTGGACAAGCCTAGGAGAGGCTTGTTCATTCCACCTGTGGGTGGAATGAATTCACTGAGAATGGTATTATAGCACAATGGGCCAGGGAGACTGAGAGTGACCCACTGGTGGCTTTGGTCCTACTCGATAGTCAAGTGGGTTTTCAATTTTGAACCTTGAACAAGCCAACACTGCAGTGGGAATAAGATAATGGAGAAATTAGCCTCTTTGGAAAGCAGAAAAATTTATAAACACCTGTTATTTCTCTAGGACTAGCTCTACCTCTCCTTTCCACAATTCACCTGCCATCGTTTCATAAAAGGGCTAAAAACTAATACTAGCCTGACTCCATCATGTCAATGCCAAATACATCAGCAATAATAGGCAATGGTTTTTGGGTCAAGAGATTCAAATGAATGTTTTGAATAACCGTGACCAGTACAGATATTTCTTTATTGATTTTGCTTTTAAAAAAATTGCATGCTTCTAAATTTGTATTGCTTTCACTTTAAATTTCTATATTATTTGAAAATTACTAGTGAGCATTATTTTTGAGAAATTCTGATACAATTATACTGCATTCACTTTAAAAGAAAGCAAATGAAAAATGCAATTTTCTATTTCTGTTTCCTCATCATCATTGTACAGATTTGAAATTGTTAGTGCTTCCTCTCTGTAAGGGATATACCATAAAATTAAGATTTTCCAGGATACTGTGGTATAAGGAATTTGAATAAATCCATTTTTGAGTGGATGCCTGCAGAAGGGCAAATCAGAGGCCACAAAACCAAGGCTGCTCACCCCACATTGCCCTCAAAAGCCCAAAGACTCAGTCTCGTGCACCCACCAAAGTAATAGAAGAAAAAACACAAAACAAAGGTCGTGATTCCTGCTGACGAAATAAATGGCACCGTGGGATGAATAATACAAACAGCTATTTTAAGTCTATGATATAAAAAGGCATTTCTAAAGAGTAAATACCACATCAGGGATAAGTTAATAGGAAAAGGGAGTCTGAAAAGCTCTGAAGACAGACCTAATCGCTCTAAGCTTGTGAGTCTGATGAATATTCTCAGGCAATAATACCACAACAGATTGAATTCTTATTATAGCACATCACATTGTTTCAGTGAAATAAAATGAATTACAAAGTCATTGGATAGAGTGACATTTCAGGGGAGCTGGAATTGTTTTGTTGGTCATCCTGAAAGCCTTCCCTGAAAGTATTTATGTCTTGAAGTTTCGGTATGTTATCAACTGACAGTCACTGGTTTGCGTATTTACACAGAACAAAAAAATTTCTATGGGAAAAAAGTGTTAGTTACCCTATTCATAGATACTATATGGCCAAAAATGTATGTTTATTATTTATATTTTTTACTTTTAAATTAACTATACAGGCATATTTAGAAATAATCAGAATAGGTGTTTTTAAAATGTAATATTACACAAAGTGCAGTTCTATAAGTCTGAAGACATGAATTCTAATTTGGATGTTGCCACTAACTTATTGAAACTGGACCTCAGTTTCATCATTCTTAAAACAACCTGAGACAAACTCTTCCTGGTCAGAGACTTAACCGGTTTCCTTCACTGTTTCAACTATGCTTTTTTTATTCTACTAAGACTGTCATGATGAAATTTAATTCACATACACTGCATTATTTCCTTCGACTAGATTAAAGAAGCCCTCTAATAACAATGAACCCTATTTCCATAACTAGTACCCAAATGGTCTAAAAGAAATTATGGGGGTTCTAAATGTGATAAAGGATGCACACTACACACAAAATGCCTTCCATGTATGGAAAGGAACTTTATTTTTTATTTTATTTTTTTAGAGAGAGAGAGAGAGCGTGCATGCACGAGTGGTGGGGAGGGACAGAGGGAGATGGAGAGAGAAAATCCCAAGCAGGCTCCATGCCCATATCTCACCACCCTGAGATCATGACCTGAGCTGAAGTCAAGAGTGGGGATGCTTAACCAACTGAGCCACCCAGGGGCCCCTAGAAAAGAACTTGAAACAATTTTATATACATATATTCTGGAAGTTATACAAGCTATAAAATGACTGAAGGGGAAATATTCTTTATATTAGGAGGAAAGATAGTGAATCATGTCACTTTGCCACTTCTAAGGATAGGTAGAGAATGACTGAAATAACATATCAGATGGATGGGACATGTAACACATCCAGATTCAGATCCCACTGGGGACTTGAGTGGTAGAAGCTATTATTTTATTTATGGTTATAGTAACCAAATAGTGGCAAAAACCAATGGTGTACAATGAAGGCTCAAGAGAATTTAGATAACTTAAAAATAATTGCAGCTTTATATAGGACTTACAGCTTAAAATTAATCATCTGTAGCAAAAAGAAAAAAAAAAGGTATATTACTGATCCAACCATAGAGAGCAGAACTATTTATTGCAGGTACAGGGGTCAGTTTATAATCTGGACAACTGCTGATTAAGACTAACCTTACACAGGGTAGATGACCATCCACAGTGTATAATTTGAGGGGCCACAAGATTCTTTCCCCAAAAATAATTTTTTCACTTACCTGCCCTGCAAGAGGAGTAGCCTCCAGAAGGACACTGTTAAGGTGTATGTGAGTACCAGTGGAGAGTTGAGGAGGATATTATTTATCACCAATAATATCCTGACTGCTAATCCAGTGGCACTTCTTGATCCTTAGGTTGCCTTATTCCTCGGCACCATTGGCACAGTTTGCCACTATGTCCTTCGTGTTACATTCTCTTTCTTTCACAGTAACATGAGCCACTGGCGTTCCTCCTTCTTCTCTGGCTGGGCCTTCTCAGTCTTCTTTGTAGGCTCTACCTCTTCCTTAAATGCTGTTGTTGATCCTTAAGGTGCTGTCCTAGGCCATTCATACCTGCCTCTCTCTGGACACTTTCTCCTTTAACAATCTCATAGCATAAATAGTACTGATGATCAACTGTGTAAAGGCCACTGTTAACTATTTCAGCACCTTTGTACAGACTAAAAAAAGATACTCCTTCCTCACTTACCTCTGCAGAAAGCTGTTACAGCATATATACAAATCTACAACACCTATGATACCAATGGTGTCAACTTGGATGCGGTACCTTTGTGTCATGCACAACTCATACAAATATATGCGTATGATTCCCATACAGAAAACTCCAGCTTCAGACATACAATAGCTAACACTTATTTAGGACTTACTGGGTGAAATGCACTGTTCTAAACATTTAACATATAGTTCATTTAATCCTCACAAAAGCCCTATGAGATTGGTACTATTGTTATCTCCATTGTACAGATGAGAAAACTGAGGTACAGGAAGGTTAGGTTATTTGTCTAAAGTAATGGAGCTTGGGGCACCTGGGTGGCTCAGTTGTTAAGCGTCTGCCTTCGGCTCAGGTCATGATCCCAGGGTCCTGGGATCGAGCCCCGCATCGGGCTCCCTGCTCTGCAGGAAGCCTGCTTCTCCCTCTTCCTCTGTTGCTCCCCCTGCTTGTGCTCTGTCTGTCAAATAAACAAATAAAATCCTTTAAAAAATAAATAAATAAAGTAATGGAGCTTGCAAGTAGTGGAGTCAATGTTTGACTACAGAGCCCAAATGTATAACTATATTACAATACTGTTTACTAAAGAATTCCTTTTTTTAAGTGACAAATTCTTGTTTGACATCTCTTGGGTACCTCAGACTCAACATGTAGAAAACTCAGCTTCTCATTTCTTAGCCAGACCTGCTCTTTCTCCTGAATTCTCTAGACAATCGTCTTGCTTTATTTTTTTCACCTCTGATTATCAATCTATCTCATAAAATTTCTCTATCTCCATCCCCTGTTCTAGCTTCATACTGATACTCATGAATCAGAAGGCTAGAAAGGAGGCTTCGCACTAAAATGTAAGCCCCATGACCTAGAGAATTTGTCTTTTTTACGGCTATATCTTCCATGCCAAGAAGAGTTTTTGGCACACAATAAAATATTTAATAAATATTTTTGGAATAACTGGATGCAGATCTGAGTTTGCCATTTGCTTATTTTACTTGCCTTTCAGGTGACTTCTTCAAGTCCCAGCCAGACATGTACCCTGTGGCACCTCAGTGCTCAGTTGTTGCTCCTATTACAACCAGTCAGAATCCCCCACAAGAGCCTGGAGCCCTGTAGTCTCTTCCATTCACCATTTAGCCCCCCAAACCCAGCATAGTGCCTGGCACCGGGTCAATATGTATTTGTTGAATTAATAAATAAATGGACCCACAAATGCCTGCCTATTTCCTCCATCTCTCTGGCTCAATCTCATTGCTCATGTGAATCACAGCAAAAGCTTTCTAACTGGATGGTCCCTTTCTAGAATTGCCCTCCTTCCAGACAGTTTTCTCTACTTCAGCCAAAATGAGATTTCTAAAACCAAACTTGATAATGTGTCTGCCCTATTTAAAACCCTTAAGTGGCTCCCTAATGCTTCAGATAAAACCTAAATTCCTTGATGTATCTTATAAAGCTACTTTTAACCTGGGCCCTTCATACTTCTTTCACCTAAACTACTTTCAAGCTCTATTTACATTCCATTCTCCAGCATGCCGAATGTTTCCTATTGAAACCATGAGCAAGTCGTGCCTTCTCTTTACTCAGAGCTTTTCTAACGGCTTTGGTCCAGAACACCAACTTCCAACCACCCCTTTCTCTTGGTTAAGATATTTCTCCTTCCAAGAAGCCATCCCTGACCCCTCAAGTGTGGATTAGGTATGCATCCTATGTGCTTCCTTTGTTGCGGAAATCTTTAGTACACAGTGTTTTAATTGTCTGTGTATTTCCCCATCTTCTCCTCTTGACTGTAAGCTCTATGGGGACAACTATTGCATCCGTCTAATTCACCACTGACTTCCACAGAAGCTTCTACAGTGCCTGGCACATGGTAGGTCCTCAGAATATTGGTTGGATAAATAACTTTCCCCATCAGTTCAGAATAGTTTATCAAACTAATTTATTGTCCTGTTGGATGGCCCAAGAACCTGGACCTGAAAGAAGGAAATAAGGCAGAAATAAGTTTCAGGAGGAGGAAAGGTTTGAGCATTTGTTTAAAAGCAGAAAGTTCTGGATTAAAAGTAGTGTCAATCAGGCACAAGCGGACGAGGACAAGCTCAGGGGGGCAGTGGTCATGGGATATGGCTCAGTAACCATAACAGGACAGTGCAGACTGAAAGTTGCTGGTGACTTCAAATTAAGCCTGCCCAGTAAGAAATGGGAGACTTTGGGGTCAGACCTAGTTGTCAGTTCTGGGAGGAAGTCCAAAACAGAGGTGAAAGAAAGGACAGCAATAGTTAATAATAGATAATTGTTGAAGAATAAATAACGTATTGATGAATGAATGCGGATTTCCTCCAGTGCTGTGGATAATGCACTCAGCTTCTGGGAGACCCACAAGACAGTAACACAATCTTCTGATGGAAAAGCTGACCGGACAGTAAAAAAGTCATGGGAAGTATATAATACAGTGTGAACTTGCTTTCTTGCATTCTCTCTCCAGATATAACATATAATGTCAAATGATTTAGAGCTATTATTTCACTAAACCTTCTGTGGAGTAGGCATTATTATTCATTCCATTTTGCGGTTGAGAAAATAGAGACTGAGAAGAAAATAACTTACTAGTGATGGACAGTGTTAGGATTCAAAACTCAAGCTCTTACTCACCAGCTCTCTTGCCTTGCATCAGAATAAACACTATATATTGTTGCTTACTCTCTACCAGGTTAATTGCATTAATTATCTCATGTAGACCTCCCTACAACCCTAAGAGTTAGAAGCTGAGATACAGAAAAGTACTTGCCTAGTGTCAATCAGGTAAGAAGTGTTGGAGCTGGATTTTAAATCTAGGTCTGCTTGTCTCCAAAGCCCAAATGCTTATGCTCTGCATTGTTACCCCTCTTCCAAAAAATTAATCTTTACCAGGAGAGGGGTCCTGGGTTAGGGCCGCATGATTAACAAGGGTGAATTGAAATAGAGTCTCTCCTTCCTGCAGGCCTGGACATAACTGATACTAGTAGGGGCCAGTCAGGTTGGGTCAAGGGGTAGATGGCCTGGGGGAGAGGTCTATGAAGGGAAGTGGAGTACCAGGCAATCTGGACAGAGCCTTCCTAGAGGATTAAACGGCTCCAGGCCTGCAGAGTTGATGGCTAGATATCAAGCCAAGAATGAGTGGCTGGTAATAGAAATAATAAAGGGAAAAGGAAGGATGTGGAGAAATCAGTATAAAATCCTCTTAACCAGCTAAAGTTTGATTACCATAAGCTCTGGCTATAAACCACGACACATTTCCACATTTATATATGTTTCCCTTTCTGTGAACTTTATATCCTAGAACTTAATTCATCTCTCTGCAGTGTTGTGATGAAACAGAATTTTCACGGCTATAATCATTTAATACAGAGCATTTCTTTTAGGTTATGTGGACACAGTCATATACCAAACAATCCAGATAAAGAAACTGGGGAATGATCTTTTTTGTTTGTTTGTTTAACTCCAAGAAATTATCCGTAATGATTTCCAAGAGATCAGCAGTGTGGTGGTTGTGATAGGTTTTCTCTCTCCCTGAGCTTGCCTTAATTGTTTTCTCTAATGTTTATAGTGCAGTTGGATTATATTAAAAATAATAATGACTGTTAATTAGAAGATTTAAATTAGGCTGCAAATATTTTTCTTTTCTACTCTGCTAATTGCCAAAGAAGAAAGTCTATGTGGAAACTCAGGGGGAGAATCTGCCAAATACGGAAGAGGTGTTCTGATGCAAAGGTACCAACAGGGAGCTATTTCCCTTGTTTGTCTGTCTGTCTGTCTGTTTCACAAGTTCACTCTGTAGGGAAAAAAAGTCAGCAGATGATATTCGTGAAGAGTTTGGCAATATAGCATGATGGCAAGAGTGACAGATTCAGAGTCAGGAATCCGGAGTTGGGGTGTGGGTATACTACTAATTAGTCATGTAACTTTGGGCAAATCTCCTTTTTTCTGTAGGCCTTTTTTTGGACTCATCTGTAAAAATACAGTTTGGGGATAGGGCATTGCTAAGACCCCTTTCAGTTCTGAGATACAGTGATGCTAAGCTAATAAGTCTAACAGCTCTAATACGTTAAATGTTGGAGGACTGAAATCCTAATTGCAAGTCTAGCTACACCACAGTAGTAGTTATGGTCATAATTCATATCACAGGAATTCCCAACTGGTGACCACTCACCCCCTCCTTTGATCCCTACTTTTTAGCTGTTTAAAAACAAGGAATAATGCTAGAATGGAAATACAAGCCAAATTCCCCCACGGCACCCTGAGAGTAGTCCTCTAGCACCTGCTTCTCTAGTCTGTTCATTAAAGGAAAAAAAATAAAATCTCCCATGTCCATCTGGCACCATTCAAAAGTTGCCAACCTGGCATCATTCATGGGGACTAAATTCACTGACTCTTATCTAAAACAGATTTTATACTTTTCGTTCATAGGCTCAGCCTGGATGGAATCAGCAGATTTTGCTGTAACTAGTTTAATTCCAATAAGCAAACCACAAATTCCATACAACTAATTTGCCCCATGCTCTTCAAAACAGATTACAGAAAGGGCAATTTAATTTTGGAGGAAAAATAAGACAATCCTATCAATGCTTAGAGTTTTTTTTTAATGACTAGTAATTTGAGACCTAATGTCATAATAAATGACTCTGTTAGAAAATAAGATAAATAAACCTTCAAAAACAAAACTGGAAATTATTATTCAATTGGATGCACATAAATGTACATTATAAACTACTGAATCTATAAAATAATGGCCAATAAACTTTTTTAAATAAAATGGTACTGTATGCACAATCTCAGGAAACTTCATAATTATAAAGGCAATAAAGGAACAGGAGAACACTGCATATTCATTCCAATAAAAAGTGTACCCTGAGTGTATATAACCAACCTAATGAGCTGGTAAAATGTTTCTGTAACTATTACCACATGAAAATTAAAATTTCTGCTTATTTTTAAAACATTGTCAAATATTCATTTGGGCTCTTTTTCATAATATTTTTCTGAAAAGTAAAAATAAAAAAAACTAAAGCTTTTGATGCTTTTAATTTGTGGAAAATTCATTAATGTCTCTTATGTAAGTTGAAGTTGAGATGTCCTGTATAAACTTTATTTCCATCAAATGGAAAAACGTCATCTTTTCCTGAAAATGTCATAATATCAATGATCTGGAAAAACAAATTAGGATACCTAAGAAGGTTCTTCTCAAGAGAGTCCTAAGTAGCTCTTTTTCCAAGAAGGTAAGTCCATCATGATGTCCAATCCTGAGTGGAATCACGACTTTGGTGTGAAAGAAGGTATGGTATCCTTTGCCCAGAGCTTCACAGCAGACATTGTTCCTTGCTTGGCACTTAAGAAAGTTTTTTTCTCAGCAGTAATACCCTGGGGAGATAGAAGATAGAAAAAAACAGTGAAATATGGGCAAATTACGTAAGAATGACATGGAAGAGACAGCCTTTAGTCCCCTCCCCACTCTACACACTGTGGTTCATCAAACTCTAGAGTTCACCCCTATCTTCTCAGAGAAACTACCTTCCAAAATAAGTTGGAGGGCAAAGTGGTGGAGGAGTCATGGGGTAAAGTTGATTCACAGTTGTGAATTGTTAGCATTACAAAAAGAGAATGCAGAGCCAATGAAACTTGTATTTAAATGAACATTATCATATGTCTCCCTAAATAGAAAGAGAATAATACCTACCATTTATTGTGCATGGAGTGCCAGGCACTGTGCTATGTACATTACATACACTATTTCACTTAAAACTCCTAACCACTCTGCAAAGTAAATGGTATGATCACTTTTTTAAAGACAAGGAAATTGAGGCTGACAGAGATTAGGCAATTTGCTCAAGGTCACCAGGGATAAATGGTAGAACTGGAATTCAAATTTAGGTTTATTGAATTCAAAAGCACATGCTCTATTCACCAATAGCAAAATGTGCTATCAAGACCACAATGTATGGCTCAAGACTATAAACAAAATTAAATATTAAATGTTACAATCCAAACAAATTCATTCACAGGTCCTCTAGTTCCATCTGTCAACTCAACTAGACAGCAAGAAGAAGAGAGAAATTATAAACAGAAAGATTAGAAGACAGGAGGGGAACTAAGATTAAATGGGGGAAAACCTACACTAGCAATTGCTAGGCATAACCTCGGAAAAAAAATATGTCTAATTAATGCACTAAAGCGCTAGATACAGTGGCTACTGCTGTATTTAAAAAAAAATAGAACAGAATGTTTGGCATGAATCTCTTTTTGTGTTCCCAAATGACAGCATTTTATGCATTGTTGCCTTTTTGAGGTTACAGAACAAAGAAGTCCAGGATTTAACCTCCTGGTTTTGTATTTGTATTTCTCAGAATTATGTTAGTGTGGCTTGCTGTAGACAGGATAAAGGAAAAAATGCCTACACTGAAAATCCTCTGGGAAACAATAAATAGTATTCAGAGTAAATCTACAAAATTTATCACAGACATACACACTAGAAAGATGCTTTTGGCGGCTTTATTCACCTGTATACAGAGAAAAAACCAAACCTGTTTTCTCATTTACCCTCACAATGTTCCTTTGAATTAGGAAATATCTCACAGTAAGAAAGACTAAATAAAGCACACTGCTTATAAAAAAATGAACTTCATGTATCAGATTCCATAGTGTTTTTGTTTTCCTTTTGTTTTGATTTTGGTTTGGTTTTGGTTTGGAAAATTATTTTATCATCTCAAAAAGATGAGGTTTCTATACTGAGATTTCTATGTTTTTATATCTCCAGATATTGGGGTAAATAATTAAACACACAGCTACTTATCTGGTTATAATTATTCAAGAGTCATTTTAAAAATTATTTTGTTACTAAATACTATTTACTTTACATCTATTAAATGCAGGCAACAAGGGAGATAGAAAGATTAAGATTGCATACCTGCCTTAAAGAAGCTTAGAATCTATTAATATAGAAAAGGTGAATGCATACATTATAATAATGAAGTAGTTACCATAATAGTTGTGGAATGTCATAAGAGGGGAAAAGATCACTACCAGGTGGATGATAAGGAATGGCCTGATGGAGAGGCAGCCTTTCAATTGGGTCTTGAGAGGTGGAAATTATTTGCTGGAGACAAGATGGAGAATGAAACATAGCGGCACTCAGAAACATGAAATATTAGCAGATGCATGAAGTTGGATTATTTTAAAGCTTATTTGGGAAATGCCATATATTCTACTTAAACTATAGCCCAAGATATAAACAGAAAATATTCCCAGGAAAGTAAACTTGGGTTGACATTTGAAGGCTTGCATTGACTGACTGCATAAACAATTCTGAGGAATACAAAGAGTGAAATTATTTGTAGAAGGAATGCAATGAGTTCCATTTTTATTTATTTTTTTAATGAGTTTCATTTTTAGATACTGGGAGCACAAAGTCATATAGGCTGAGTCCCAACAAAGTGGAAGGCAAGATGATTTACCTGAGGTGAATTTGATTAGAGAAGAGAACAGAAGAATTGCTATGAAAATGTGATAAGACTATGCAATAGTGAGGGTCCAGTTGAAATTAGATAGTATGTGTAGATGTTGGACCCAACAGCACGATTTTGTCACTTTGTCCAACAAAATTGGAGCAAAGAAATGGGCAATTTGAGTAACTTATGGTCAATAATGAATCTGTCAGAAAGTCAAGACTGCAAAGAATCTTAGAATGCCACAGGAAACACTGAAGACACACACCCAAAAGTCCAGCCTGGTTAAGAAGGCAAGTGAATACACAGAATCAGAGGCCTGGCAGAAGTGTGAGAAGTCCAGGACTTGGGGATCACAAAAGGGAGAAGCAGAGAGAGCATGAGGGAAGAGAAAAAAATGGTTGTTGACAGAGGAAGAATCAGAGACAAGATATTGGTCACAGAACATTATTTCATGGTGATGGATATCAAAGTATGTTTATGCCAGTAGTTAGGATAAAAAATGCCAGTTTTTATTTAAAAGTTTAAAAAGCAAAAGAAATTGTCAAAGAAGATGGAAGGATTTTTTTTTCAAGCATAGGGAAAGAAACTAGTAGAGGATGAGGAGGGGAGTCGATAGAGTAGACAGGCATGGGAAGAGCTGAACTGAAATAAGTATATATTCCACAAGAGGCAAAGTGGGGAGGAGGTACTGAGTATCACAGAGATGAAGGAAGCCAGAAGACCCAAGCAAAGAGCTGCAAAGTAGGTAAAATTTTCTTAATTAAGGGGTTTGGAGACTCAACCAGTCCCAATGGACCAACCAAAATGTAAGTGTATCAGTTTACTAGAGCTGACATAACAAGGTACCACACACTGGGTAGCTTAACCAACAGAAATTTATTGGCTCAACGTTTTGAAAACTAGAAGGTCGAGATCAAGGTTTATGCAGGGCTGGTCCCTTCTGAGGGCTGTCAGGGGGGATCTGTTTCATGCTTCTCACCTGGCTTCTGGTGGTTTGCTGGCAATCTTCATCATACCTTGGCCTGAAATGTCACCTTCATCTCTGCTTTCATCTTCATATGGTTTTCTGTGTGTGTGTGTGTGTGTGTGTGTGTGTCCAAATTTTCCCATTTTTATAAAGACATCATCTTATTGGATTAAGGGCTTACTCTACTACTCCAACATGACCTCGTCCTTACTGGTTACATATATAATGACTCTATTTCCAAATAAGTTCATATTCTGAGATACTGGGGGTTTAGGAGTTCAACATATGAATTTTGAGGGAATATAGTTCAACCCATAACGGTGGACTTAGCAAAATGTTGGTGGAATCAGAGCTGTGAGATCCAGTCTCCCTAGGGGCTAAGCTTGGTCTTGATGTCTTCCCACAGTGTCCAGCAGTGGGGAGAAAGGAGGTACAGGCAAGCCTCTGCATGTTTGGCCTCATGCAGACAAAGTCTTTGGACAATTGACTGCAGTATTTTCTTTTTGTCTGGATGCTTAGACATTCATATATTCATAAACACAACCTGTGTGCATATAACTGTCTGCTGAAGTGACTGTATACAAGTCATTCAAGTGCAAGTTTAGCAGTGGGAATAATGCAAAGGATGGCAAATTTGTGATATGATAATCCACAAGACAAGCATTCTATCCTGAATTCCTATCATGTTCTCTCTGCAAAGCTGGAAGGAGTTCAGCCTCAGGCCACAAGACAATCAATATAAGTTTGATGAACCACAATTAAAACATGTCAAGATCTAAAAGTTATTGAAGACAAATGGTCCTTCACTGAAGATGTTTCTCAGAAATAGAATAAATGATTGTCCCGGGAGGCCAGAAATCAGTTCTAGAAAGGTCTTATCTTAAAAATCCTTTAGGAAAAGCTGACAACATTCAAAATGCCAAGGTTTAGCAATCCAGAAGAATAGTTGCCTTTTATGCCTTTGGTTTTCCAAGGAATACCTCGAAAAGATCTAAGAATTTGATGATAAGAAAACTTGCCCTGTAGTGTTCCTATAATAATAATAAAAAGACTAAATTGGAGGGGGAGATGAACCATGAGAGACTATGGACTCTAAGAAACAAACTGAGGGTTCTAGAGGGCAGCAGGGTGGGGGATGGGTTAGCCTGGTGATGGGTATAAAAAGAGCACGTACTGCATGGAACACTGGGTGTTATACGCAAACAATGAATCGTGGAACACTACATCAAAAACTAATGATGTACTGTATGGTGATTAACATAACATAATAAAAATAAAATTTAAAAAACTAATGATGTATGGTGATTAACATAACATAATAAAATTTAAAAAAGACTAAAGTGAAAATTTTATATGAAATGTCATGACGTATGAAACTTGAAAGTACACATGGAGGGTGACATGAAAGATTTTACTTTGTCTTTTTTATTTTCATTTTGTAAATAATTCCTCATTTTGTGATCTATGTGATAATTAGAAAGGTGCCAATTAATTATACTTGTAATTAAGCATTCAGAGAAAGAGATTAAGTCAAGTAAAATGAGTTTAAAATATTCTACTTCTCACTTCTCACCTGGCTGACACCTATTCATCTTTAGGTCTGGGCTGACTTCCCACTACAAGCCTGGCCCTCAATTTAAGTAAGGTTTCTTGAACATTTCCTGCAAAAAATTAGAGTTCCAACTTGCATTTGTATTTATGAAAATTGTTTAATCCCTGCCTCTCCACACTAAATTATAAACTTCACCAGAACAAGGATGATCTCTTGCTCACCACTGCATGAGCAGGTGGTGTATCACTGTATCACGGTCCAAACAGGTATTCCACAAGTATTTGTTGAATAAATGAATGAATAAAGACTTTAAGGTAGAAGAACCAAACAGTAAACAGTATTTACTCCAGGCTGCGTAACTAGTTCAGGTAACAAAGGGAAGATAATAGCACACCTATTTTATAGAAGATAAAGCATACCTATTTTATAATATTCTTTATAAATCTACTTTTTCCTACATCTTTCATCATTTCCAGCCCCTCTGTTCCTCCAGGGAATGGAGGAGTCCATAGGAGGGCTAAAAGGGAGAAAGACCCTTTGGCACCATCACCACTCCCTCACTAGGAACCAAGGATCCCACTCAAACAGCCAACTGCAGATTTTCACACAACCTCAAAATACTGCAATCCCCCATTAGAGGACCAAAGCAGGACAGTGAATCTTTTTTCCCAAATATTAGTAGTTAAGTGTTTAAAGACAGAGAGGCTGCCCACTAATTCTAAAAAGAACACAGAGACAATGTTCACCGATGTCTAAAAGAAGAGGAAACAAGGCTTTGCTCCACTATTTAGTGATATAAACTAGAAAAATAATCTCAACAGATTCATGTAATTCTTATCTGGATAAATTTTTGACTACTAAAATGCCTTTCTCTGTAATTGAAATGAATCATTTTTTTTCCCTATGGAAACATCCTACACTTCAAATTTCAAAATTAATTTCCCCTAAAGAGAGAGATTTAATATTTATACACACACATACACACATGTGCACGCGTGCACTTTTTTGCGTGTTTGTAATGCAATTTTGAAACTTAGGAAAACATTTTTACATATCAGGGTTCTGCTGTAACTTCACTCTACACGCCAGGAATCACTTTCCCAGCCGTGAGGAGAAAAGCAAGTGTTTAAAGGAAATATCTAGTCTAGAGTGAGCAGTCCATGTGCTCTGGAGGCATATAGGACCTTTGTAAGGCAAGTACACTAATCTGTGGTGATGGAAGTGTGGGGAGGAGTGGAAGTACAGATCTAATATGTAAAATGGAACAGCATTAACCCAAGCCCATAGCAATATTTTCATTCAAATAATGAACAAGTTAGTTGTAATTATAAATAAGTCATATTTGATAAAGTTCTTGCAAGATTTTCTGACATTTTAAAATATCATTTATAACGTATACTTCATTTAACTGTCAAAAAGCTTTAGGATAAATTATAATAAAAGTAGACCATAGGTATATAGGCCTTTAAATATGAAAATAAGAGAGACTGAATCATGGACAAGAAAGATATTTGCAGAACAGTGGTTGAAAAATAAGATAATTACCATTGAAAATGGGGCACTGAATTTGACTCTGAGCATCCCTTTGGCAATGCAAAAATGGAAACTCAATTTGTTGTCTAGCTCTCCTTGATTAAAAATCTCATGTTAATTGCACTACAGGAAAAAAGTCTTTTTTATCCTAAGTTCTAGGAGAAATTTTCTACATGCCTTCTTATATAAAAGGGATATTGAATATAACATAATGGACTCTTCCAACGTGCTTCTGAAAAATGTAAAAATGTTTTTCATTGACTTTTTTTTATTTTGCTCCTTATATAAACTAGATATTAGACCGTAATTCATTGAAGGCTTTTCTATTTCTAAGGATAGCTAAGCTAATGCAGTCCAAATACTTTTCGGTGATCTAAGGGGTAGAACTGAAAGACCATAGAAAACTGTCATTCAAACCATTCCAGACCAAAGATAACTCTGTTTGACTATACCTAACTCAGAAACCAGACACAAAAGACAGATCAAAGTTTAGCTGCTTTGGTTTAAGAAGGAACAGGGGAGGCCTGGGATGCTACCTTTAAATTACCCCCTTGTACTTCACTCGCCTGCCCTGTCTGGCTGGCTACAAGGATTGGGTAAACCTCCCCAGAGCACTTTTTAAAAACCATTGCTCTAGAAGAAATATTTAGTTAACTGGTCTTTTGACTACCTCTCAGGTAAAGCTCCTATCACCTAGCCTCTGACAGGTTCTGAACAGCAGTCAGTTTAAGTTTAAAACTCTGTGGCCAGATTCCAGAGTGTAGATGCATCGTGTTGCTGAAGACAACCACACGCAAGATGCACAGAATAGGGGAGTGGGGTGTCCCATTGGAAATAGTCACCTACTGGCTGCCAAACAGAAGTGTGTTTCTATAGAGTCCCGCAGTACTGGAACAAAATCCATCAGAATCCAAGTAGTTTCCATGATGGGTCTCAAGAGTTTGTGAAGGGGTTAAAAAAAAAATGTACTTAAAACAATATGCATTTTTTTCTCTAAATTTATAAGAATTTTCTAATTATTGCTGAAAATTTAGAAAACTAAGAACATAGAGAAAAAAATTAAAATGCTATATAACCTTATTTCTTAGAGAAAACCAATAACATTTTACTATAATTCCTTTTTTTTTTTTTTACTAGAGGGTATTATGCTAAGCGAAATAAGTCAATCAGAGAAAGACATGTATCATATGATCTCACTGATACAATTCCTTTTCATCTTCTTTGTATGCATTGATAACTACTTTGGGAGGGGAAAAGAGATGATGCTGAATATACATCTCAAAATCTGTTATTTTTACGTAATATATCATCAGTATTTCCCACAGTATTATTTTTCATCACCTCATGATAACTGTATGGTCAAAACAATTTTACCAGTCTCTGTATTATCAATTGCACTGTAGTGCAATTCTTATAAATACATCTTTTCTTACATACATGACTATTTTTTAGAAATGCACTTTTTGACTCAAAAGACAAGCCACATTTAAGCCTTTTTTTTTAACCCATAATCAGTTTGCCCTCAAAACAAAACAAAAACAAAACAGTTGCCCACTGGAGCTAGAATGGCTCTTCCGACTTATCCTGAGTAAGGCTGAGATGATTAGGGATTTATACCTCCACACTGATCAATCGCTGGATGGGGGCCACCCAAGGAAAGGATGTGTCTTTAGAGGAAGCTTTCCTCCTGGATCCCTATAGGTGAGATGGCCCCAGCAGCTGGATCAGTAATTGCTTCATTGAAGGAGAACCTGAGCCACGCATCGTGTCCACCATATTAATACTACCAGTACTGTACAAAGGTGCCTGGTCCCCTTCACTTTGATGGCACATCATTAGTTATTTCGTATTTGTTGTTTGAAGAGTGAATAATGGTGTCTTGTTTCTTGGCGACTTGTATTTCTTTTTTCATAAGTTGCCTTTTCATGATATTTGCCCAATTTTCTATGAGGGTTGTTGTCTTTTTTTTTTTAATTTTATTTATTTATCTATTTAAGAGAAAGAGTGAGAGAGCACAAGCTGTGGGGAGTGACAGAGGGAGAGGGAGAAACAGACTCCCTGCTGAGCAGGGAGCCCGATGCGAGGCTGGATCCCAGGACCCCAAGATCATGACCTGAGCTGAAGGCAGACACTTAATGGACTGAGCCACCCAGGAACCCCATGAGGGTTGTTTTCTAAGGGGAAGGTTGATTTGTTTTTTTTTAACCCTTTATATACTACCAATACTAAACCTCCCATAAATAATGCAACTATTCTTTCTCAGTATATTTGTATTCAATTTTTTATGGTATTTGGTAGCAGAAGCTTTTAGTTTATATCATCAAACATTTAAATATTTCTCTTTATGATTGCCCATGTGGTAATCATGCTTAAAAAGTTCTTCTCCACCCCAAGATTCTGTATGTATTGCTCTGTATATTAGTAATTACATATGTACATATATATATTTATATATGTGTGCACAAATATATAATGTTTAATTTATCTGGAAATTCTTGATATTATTTTTTCCCAAATAGTCAACTGTTGCAACATCATTTCTTAAATTATCTATCTTTTTTGATGTTTTGAAATGCCATCTTCATCATGTTCTAAATTCTTATTATACTAGTATCCAATGAATCTTTAATCCATTTTCAGGGGCCTCATTGGAAAATGATTCATAAAAAGTGTTCTCCACTGTGTCATGCTGCATAGGATAGTGCTGTGTATAAACATTTTAGCCAAAGCTTCCTACCCTTTGAATGATGATTTTTAATCATATCCCGCAAATGCTTTACCTATAGAATACTAATATTATTTGGAATCCTTATATACCACTCAGGCACATTTTATTAAAATAGTTGAGATGATTCTTTCTCCATTACTCTAACCCCATGAGATTAAATGCTATTAAAAGTAATTCACATTAGCATCATTAAGAAGATAATCCTATTTGTCCTACATACAGTTTCTTTCTTTCTTTCTTTCTGAACAGTGCAACTTTTATCATATCATAATTTTTCAAAATTAAATTTAAAAAATTGTTTCTGATATGCTTGCTTACTACTTTTCCTTTTGTGAAAATGTGCAGGATAATCATGTCCATATTTCCATGAGTATCACACCAGTTTCCTGACTATATTATCAACATGCCAAGAACACATAACTAAAACCATACGGCAAAATCGCCACAAAATATACTGTAGTTATACAGTTTGGGGCTGGGGATGAGGGAAAGAAAATTTGATCAATGAGTTTCAAATTAACAGAAATGTCTTTATTTGCATCACAGATACAAGGGTAATGCTGGTAAAATTACAAAATGAGATTATCAGCTCTGAGCCCAGGCTTCTTTTCTCCCCGTTCTCCACACTCCAGACTTCCTGAAAATCTACTTCCACAACACACATCCTGTTTTCTCTACTTTTGTATCAACAGGAATAAGGCTTCTCCTACAAAAACCTACTCTTCTCTATGCCCTCCATGATGTCTCTGCATGGGACCTTGCTCCAACAGTTCATCTCTCCTCTTCTCTGCCCTCCCCTCTCCATAGGATCCCTGCTTTTAGCCGATAATACTCAAGCCCTTCTTTCTTCCAGTTTATCACATATTGTTTCTGTCCTTCAGCCTTCTAGAAAAAGTTGTCTATAGTCTGATTTCATTTTCTCACTGACTTTTTCTTCAGTTCACTAAAATCTTCTGTCTTTAGCACACCACTGAAACTGTTCTTAATAAAGATCTAATTACTAAATCCAATATATTATTTCCAGCCCTTGTCTTTTCTGTTCCCTCGTAATATTTAACACTGGTAACTCCATGCTTCCTAACATTTTCTCCAGCCTGCCTACACGGCTCTCATCCCTGATTCTTTGGCCTCACTCACTACACATCTGCTTCAGATGGTTCCTTTATTTGCACCTGCCTGTTATACAGTAATATCACTGAGCTTTTGTACCAGGCACTATTTTGTCCTACACACATCCCCAGGAGGTCCCATCTCTTCCATGATTTCAAGCCGCTATCCACTTAAGGATCACAAATCTTAATATTGAATCCAAATCTATCTATTCCTAAGCCTTAGGTCCACCCAAATGTCTCATTATTTCTAAACACAACCGCAAGAGAATAGATTACCTGCCCATTTGAGGCTACAAGAAGATGTAGCAAACTTTGCAGTTTTAACTTCATAAGGCACAGGATTTGAAATATATGCATATAATTCATGTCATTTAATTCATAAGCTAATGTATATATTGCTACAAATGGAAAAAATGCTGAAGAAGAGATTTTTTTTTTTTACTCTGCCTAACGTGATGCAATTACTTTGACTTAAGGGAAATAGAACACAAGAAACAAATGGTCAAGTGAAATAATACATAAAATTTAATAATTCAAAACAATTTTCTTTCAGATACATGAGGTAAGAACTCTCATTCACATATTTTTCCAATTGCTATTTTCATCTTTCTTAAATTGGTAGGGTCACCTACTCCATCCTTAATAGTAACACACTATGTCTTTAATGTAAGTATAAATGTTTGAATTAGTTAAAATGTCACCAAAAGACCAGATTCTGTCTTGTGGATAATAGGGCTTGAGATGATTTCATTATCTAAAAATAACAAAATACAGTAGAGTTTGCTGCAACAAAAATTGATATACAATGTTCTACAAATATATCGTACAGGAGTCTAAGATGTTGATCATGCCTTCCTGGTATAAATGAAGGCTCCGTGAGTAATTTCTAGGCAGCATTATTTAGGTCAAACAGAAAATGGTACTAGCAGGAAGCTGCTGGAAGCATTCAAGTTAAAGAAATGCAGATTTTGAATGTGGGCTTTATTCTCAGTGAATCAATTCAAAACATGCTTGCTTTGACTATATAATTTTTATGATTTTTCTACTAGAACCTCATTATACTATCTGCTGTCATATGCCAGCAAATTTTGATGGCTCTTCATTCAAAATATATACAGAGTGCAACTACTCCTCATCCCTTCCTCCACTACTACCTTAGAACAAGCCACAGGAATCTTTCTCTGATCTGGACTATTGCAATAGCTGATTTATTATTTCCCTATTGGCACCCTTGCCACCCTTTGAAGATATTCGCAGGTAGAGAATACTAGAAAATTCTTAGCTAGAGATACTCTAGCTGCTATATACATAGAGTATCTTCAGAAAACATAAAAAAAAATCATATTACTCTTCTTGAATCCTCAGAATAAAATCCAAAGACCTTATAATAGCATAAAAGGCTCTACACAGTCTGCTCCCCTCCCCACCTCACCCCTTGCCACGTCCAGGGCCTCACCCCCACCACTCTCTCCCTAGATCCCTGTAGTTCCTGCCTCATTGACTTCTTTGCTGTTCCTGTAGGGAAGACATGCTCTCCTAAGGGCCTTGACTTTACCTAGAATGTTCCTTCCCAGATAGAGCTAAAATCTCTATACATTCTACATGTTTCTGCAGACCAAGGTTCAAGTCCCAGTACAACCCACCACAAGTTCTATGACTCTGCGATGGTTACTCTTCTTTCTTCCATCCCAGTCTCTTTTTTCTGTAGGAGTGGAAAAAATACTACATAGTCAGGCCGGCCAATGATCTTACAGTTCTCTTTACCCAATAATCACTATGCCCAAATTTCTGCTTAGACCCACTTCATTTCCTTCAGGCCTCTGTTTATATTGTTTCCGTATCAGAAATCTTCTCTGAGCATCTTATATAAAATAGCCCACGCACACCACCACCCAGCCTCCATCTCCTTCGCCCGGCTCTTTATTTATTCAGAGCCCTTGTCACCACCCACCATACTATATATTTATATATTAATTTGCTTATGGTCTGTTTTCCCTCACTAAAACATAAAGTTTCTTTTTGATGAAGAGTTTCATCTGTTTTGTTCGTTCCTGTACCCCAGCACCTAGAATTCTGCCAGGCAAATACTCAGAGCTCAGCAAATACATATTTGTTGAATAAATTAAAGAATGAATGAACATGCATTTCACTTCTGGTGAATCCATTCTGAAAATTAATCAGAGAGATTATTTTTGGAATATAACATGGATTTCAATATGACCCCCGTTTTGCCTGTATCACAAATTGTTTGGAAAGTAGTAGCCTTTACTTCAGCATGATTCACACTGTGTATGCTCACAAGATGAACTACGGATGTAGCAAAATAAACACCAATCTAGATAATTCTGGCCCTCAGAGAAATTACAGAGTGCTTCAGAAATATACATTTTAATCATCTACAATAATGAAATTATCTAACGACCTTCTGAAACCTCTACTCCATCTGTGTGTGTGTGAACAGTTCAAAGCATTAAATCCAAACTAAAGGATATCTGATCTGATTATAAAAGCCAAGCAAGTGTGTAGGATCTGCATTTATTTGGCACAAGGACTGAAATGATCATAGTTCCCATGCTAAGACCGGTTAAATTTCTTGTCAGCAAGTCAACTTATTGTTTTCCATAAGAAGCCCTTAGAGGTTACGTATCTTTAAGTAAGAGACTCATTTTAATGAACTATTTTCCATATTTAAAATGGACCTACCACACATGTTTGCAACAAAGAGCCAAATGAAATTTAATCATCTCCAAGACTATTTGCAAAGTTTTGTGTTGGGGATATGTTGGGGATAAATTTTTATATTAGAAATATATCCTTCTTTGAATTAGAAGATAAAACTCCTCCTCTGGAGATCATTTTCTTGGCTAAAGCAATATGAATTCCCCAGCTGCTTTCTCTAGCAGCAAATCTATAAAGCTCAAATTAAATAGTGTAAAAAGGGCCAACGTTATTTGATTGTTAAAATAGATAACTTCAAAAATAGATTTTCTGGAAAAATGCTAAAAATTCTTTAATATTGAGAACAGACACCTTGGAGATTAGCCACGTTTGTTAACTAATGCACATTAAATTTTTGCCACGTTATTTTTCTATTCCATGTAACTGTCCAAAATATTTATAATATATTGCAAGATTCTGAATGAGTAGCTTGGGGGTTGGGGGTTTTACAATAGGCTTAGTCAGTAAAGAGAATATAGGAAAGAAAAATGATTCTCATATTCATGTAAAACAGAGCAGATGACTAATAGTTGCAGCTCTATGTATGTTAATATATACAATACGTTTCTGAGTGCTATGTCTTTGTATAAAGTTGGATTTTACAATGTGAATCCATTGTCAAACAAATCACTTTCATACTGAAGATTGTGTAGAGAAAATAAATCAAGTCCAAATCGAATAAAACTTTATTCCATTCTTTCCCTCCAGGAATATCAGAATTCATTTAACTATCCATTTGTCCTAATAAAATCTTCTGTTGTACACATAATGCAGGTGAACAGAGCAGCATTCCCAATTTGATCTGCCCTCACAAACTAGAACAAACTAGACTGGTGGGGCAGAAAGTACTGCAGATCAAGTTACAGCGCTGGTTCTTGTGCTCTCGCTTAAATCTGTTTCCTCGTGTGCACCCAAAGCAAGTAAACCAGACATCTTCTAGGGTCTCTTCCATCTTTAAGTTGGTATGTCTACCTCCTTAAAAGAAATATTTCTAAAAGGGTCGGGGAGAGAGAGTTTGTTTTTTCGACAATGAAGGCGGCAATCACATTTTTCTTAAAAAAACAAAAGAGAATTTTAGATGCTGTTGCACAGCCCCTGCTTCCAGAACTTCTGTCAAATTTTTCTTTATGAAATCTGATCATGCCAGGGCACCTGGGTGGCTCAGTTGGTTAAGCGTCTGCCATCGGCTCGGGTCATGATCCCGGGGTCCTGGGATGGAGCCCCCCAGTAGGTTCCCTGCTCAGCGGGAAGCCTGCTTCTCTGCTTCTCCCTCTCCCTCTGCCCCTCCCCTGCTCAGGCTCTCTCTCATTCTCAAACAAATAAATAAAATCTTTTTTTTAAAAAAAGAAATCTGATCATGCCATGTCTCTGGTTAAGAGCTCTTGCTTCTCCACTTGCTCAGTGGCTGATTTGGACATCTTTAGACAAAGATCCATGTAATTTGGTTCCTTGAACCACTGCTGTCCTGTTTCCGGCTGTCCTTATACATCCCGAAAGACAATATCCTGAAAAGGTCTGTAAGTCTGCACGTCCTGTTCCCCTACCTTCAGTGTCCTTATTCCTCTCTTCTGTTGTCAGATTCCTGTGGGGTGCCCTCCACTGAGAACGCACAGCTAGCTATTTATTTCTATTTCTATCACAGCCTTTACTACATTGTATTGTAACTTCTCTATTAAAGTCTCCCTTATTCACTAAACCATTTCTTTTTTGGAGAAAAAGATCATGTCTTACTTATCTTTGTGTTGCCAGTTTCTAGCACCATGCTTGGCACATACTAAGTGTTCCATATATATTTGCTTTGTGTGAAACTGTAGATAGGTTTAGGCAAAAAAAACCCAGTAACTGTTATGAGCTAGCTCCAGCACCGGTTGCTGCCTGATGTTACTATAGTGACTTTAAAAGTTACAAAAACATGCCCAGCATGCATAATATTCTTCCTCATAACAAGTATAAGGGTCAAAAGATATTCCTTGGGTAGGTTTATCAGTCAGAGAAAAATCAGCACATCCTCCCTTGTGCATTTTTAAAAATAGAGTAGGTATAGATGGCAATTCATTCATAAACACTTCTGTTTGTTCTCAATGAATGAAATGACTCTATAGGGGATGCTTAGTAATGAGAAATATGGGGTTTTAGAGGTCAATTTCCCCCCCCAAAAATCTGCTTCATGACATCCTTTGTCACTTGCAAGTTTCTTTGAGCTTCACAATTTGTCTGCTGTTGATGAGGTAAAAATGTTCCAGGAGAGCATCTCTCCCAGAGCTGATGAACTCAACTCAAGTAAGGACTGACCTGTGACTAGAGAAAAGTGACTGTAAATCTGTGTGTTGAAATTTATTGACACAAAGTGTTACTTGTAGTAGTAGAAACAGAATTTTTAATCTATTTTAAGAAAAAATTCTCTCATTAGCAAAAACTCTTGCCCTGAAATAGCTCTGAAAAATCAAAATGGACTCATAGAGAGCCCAGAAATAAATCCATACACCTACAGTCAACTAATCTTCAACGAGGATGCCACGAACACAAAATGGGGAAAGGATAGTCCCTTCAATAAGTGGTGCTGGGAACACTGGTTAGCCACATGCAGAAGAATAAAATTGAACCCTATCTCACACCATATCCAAAAATTATTGCAAAACTTAACTTAAACATAAAACCTAAAACTGTAAATCTACTAGAAGTAAACATAGGCAGAAATCTTTCTTTTTTTTTTAGTTGGTATTTTTTTTATTATGTTATGTTAATCACCATACATTACATCATTTGTTTTTGATGTAGTGTTCCATGATTCATTATTTGCGTATAACACTCAGAGCTCCATGCAGAACGTGCCCTCTTTAATACCCATCACCAGGCTAACCCATCCCCACACCCCCTCCCCTCTAGAACCCTCAGTTTGTTTTTCAGAGTCCATCGTCTCTCATGGTTCATCTCCCCCTCCAATTTCCCCCCTTCATTCTTCCCCTCCTGCTATCTTCTTCTTCTTCTTCTTCTTCAACATATAATGTATTATTTGTTTCAGAGTACAGATCTGTGATTCAACAGTCTTGCACAATTCACAGCACTCACCATAGCACATACCCTCCCGAGTGTCTATCACCCAGCCACCCCGTCCCTCCCACCCCCCACCAATCCAGCAACCTTCAGTCTGTTTCCTGAGATTAAGAATTCCTCATATCAGTGAGGACATATGATACATGTCTTTCTCTGATTGACTTATTTCGCTCAGCATAACACTCTCCAGTTCCACCCATGTCATTGTAAATGGCAAGATTTTATTCCTTTTGATGGCTGCATAATATTCCATTGTGTATATATATATATATATATATATATATATATATATATATATATCTCACATCTTCTTTATCCATTTATCTGTCGATGGACATCTTGGCTCTTTCCACAGTTTGGCCATTGTGGACACTGCTGCTATAAACATCGGGGTGCACATACCCCTTCAGATCCCTACATTTGTATATTTGGGGTAAATACCCAGTAGTGCAATTGCTGGATCGTATGGTAGCTCTATTTTCAACTTTTTGAAGAACCACCAAACTGTTTTCCAGACTGGCTGCACCAGCTTGCATTCCCACCAACAGTGTAGAAGCGTTCCCCTTTCTCCGCATCCCCACCAACATCTGTCGTTTCCTGACTTGTTAATTTTAACCATTCTGACTGGTGTGAGGTGATATCTCATTGAGCTTTTGATTTGGATTTCCCTGATGCCAATCGATGCTGAGCACTTTTTCATGCATCTGTTGGCCATTTGGATGTCTTCTTTGGAAAAATGTCTGTTCATGTCTTCTGCCCACTTCTGGATTGGATCATTTGTTCTTTAGGTGTTGAGTTTGATAAGTTCTTTATAAATTTTGGATACTAGCCCTTTATCTGATATGTCATTTGCAAATATCTTCTCCCATTCTGTCGGTCGTCTTTTGGTTTTGTGGACTGTTTCTTTTGCTGTGCAAAAGCTTTTTATCTTGATGAGGTCCCAAGAGTTCATTTTTGCCCCTGCTTCCCTTGCCTTTGGCGATGTTTCTAGGCAGAAAGCTCTCTTGATAGTAGTTGAGGCAATGATTTTTTGGATAGGACACCAAAAGCACAGGCAACAAAAGCAAAAGTAGAAACTACAAACTAAAAATCTTCTATGGCTCTCATCCTTAGCTTTGTCTTCTTAGAAACCTCTATGCCAGGAGAGCCAAGTAAAGGAAGAGGAAAGCTGAAGCAGAGGTCCAAGTAAACCACTAGCTTGTGCACCCACATAAGCCCCAGGAGCAGAGATATAGAAAGCTGGAGGTCCAGGACACAGGTAGAAATTGTTGGACTGCATGCTATGCTACTCTCTAGAATTTGTCTCAGTGCATCTTGAACATCTATTACCAAATGATCTTCATAACCACCTCTGAGAGACTCACCTTGCTCATACCAAAACATCCTTTATGGTCTTTGCCCTTGACCTGTGATGTTCTGGGTTAGTTCTGTTGTCAGTTGTGGCTAAATGTAACATGTGTACGATAAATCATCTTTTCTGCTGTCCTAGCTGAAGAAAAAAATCAATCAACCAACCAACCAATCAATAAAAAGTTTCTTCACATCAAAGCAAACAATCAATAGAGTGAGAAGGCAACCTATGGACACATACAACTCATTCACAAAAACTCAAATAACTCAATTAAAAAAATGGGCAAAGGGTCTGAATGGACATTTCTCAAAAAAAGACATACAAATGGCCCACAGATGCATGACAAGGTGCTCAACATTACTAATGTCAAGGTAATACAAATCAAAACTACAGTGAGCTATCACTTGATAGGTGTTAGAATGGTTATTATTAGAAAGACAAAAGATAACAAGCCTTGGCAAGGATGAGGAGAAAAGCTGACCCTTGTATGCTGTTGGTGGGAATGTAAATTGGAATGGCCATTATAGAAAATGGTATGGAAGTTCCCCTAAAATTTAAATAGTAGTATTTATTTATGATCTAACAATCCTGCCCAGGTGAAATATCTGCACTCCCATGCTCATTTCAACATTATTAACAATAGCAAAGGTATGAAAACAATCTAAATGTCTGTCAGTGCATGAATAGATAAAGAAAATGTAGTATATACATACAATAGAATATTATTCCTCTTTTAAAAGGAGAAATCCTACCATTTGCAACAACATGGATGAACCTAGGGGATATTATGCTAAGTGAAATAAGCCAAATGCATATACTGCATGAGCTCACTTATATGTGGAATCTCAAACAGCAATATCATGGAAGTAGAGAGTAGAATGGTGGTTACCAGGGGTCAGGGGAAGGGGGAAATGGAAAGTGTTGGTCAAGGGATACCAGGTTTTAGTTATGTAAGATGAATAAATTCTGGAGACCAAATGCACAACAATGTAACTATAGCTAACAATGCTTTATTGTACTCTTGAAATTTTCTAGGAAGGTAGATCTTAAGTGTTCTCACCATTAAAAAAGAAAGAAAATGGTAACTACCTGAATTATGGATGTGTTAATTATCTTCTTTTAAGGGGTGGGGGAGAGGTAGAGGGAAAGGAAGAGAGAGAATCTTAAGCAGACTCCCCACTGAGTGGGGAGCCCAATGTGGGGCTGATCTAACAACCTTGAGATCATGACCTGAGCTGAAATCAAGAGTCAGGCGCTTAACCGACTGAGCCACCCAGGCACCCCTGGATGTGTTAATTATCGTGATTGTGGTGATAATTTTACAGTGTATATGGACATCAAATAATCAAATTATATACCTTAGATATATGCAATTTTAATTGTCAAATATATCTCAATAAAAAATCAAAATAGATTCTTGATCAAGGCTTCTTGGTCACTTCCTATACAAAGACAGAAGAATTATGTACATTATAATAGGCAGTCTTTTAACAATCTTTTCAATATGATTCAGTTCAACCTATCAAAAATAAAAACTAGCAAATATTTTCTTATAAAAAGCTCCTATATGAACTACATTTGTTATAATTTCCACCTAATAACGTACATTTATCAAGCACATACCATGTACCAGGACTAAATTGCTTATCATGTAATAATTCAATTAATCATCATAATAATACTCTGGGTGTGGATTATTACTTCCATTTTTCTTTTGAAAACTGAGGCACAGGGAGACTATGTAAGTTTTCACATTACTTGACTAGTTAGGGTCAAAACTACATTACAAACCCAGACAATCTGACCCCTGAATCAGCACATGTAATTACCCTGCCCCATTCTTTAACACTGAACTATGCTGTCTTCTATACAAGAACAATTTTTAAAAACAAAAATTTCAATTGGTGATTTTTTTCTGATAATAAAAATGAATCTTGTTTTTTGTAGGGTATTTTTGCAATCAAAAAATCCTATCTTAAAATAAAGCATACAGATCCCAAGGAGGTTGAAACAGTACAAATTGTATTATGGCAATAGAATTAACTGTGGAACTTGAGGACCCACAGAAAAAGAGTAGACCTCATTTTCAATTTATGAGTTGTGCTCCATTCTGTAGATGAGACTCATTTTGATCAGAAAGCAGCCACTACCTCAGGACCATCTGATATTTTATGCACAGGCCCAGCTCCACCACCAAAAAATAGGGCAGCAATGGCCAGAAACACCTCTTTATAGTTACTGTTCTCTGTTATGATTCACAAGATAGTAAATGCTTGACATAATGGAAGACATTTTTGTGCAAGCAAGGCATGTAATGACTTTTTCTGGTAGGTTTCTCAATTGCTTCATTTTAAGAAAAACATGGAAGAAATTAGAGTAGCCTCAGGAATGCTCAAAGCTTTTCCTGTATTTTTGGAAAAGATGCATCTTTGATTTTACATAATATATCTTGGATAGAATGAATATAAAAATTGCTAGTGCCATGACTGAGGAAAAAAATATTAGAATTGTTCTAATTACATTTTTCTCTTGTCATTCTGATATATTGAATATCAAAATCACAAAGGAATTCCTAAACTTCTCCTATGAGTTCTTTTTTTTTAAGACTTTATTTATTTGACAGAGAGAGGGAGCACAAACAGGGAATGAGGCAAAGGGAGAGAGAGAAGCAGACTCCCCACTGAGCAAGGAGCCCGGTAAGGGACTCGATCCCAGGACCCTGGGATCATGACCTGAGCCGAAGGCAGACGCTTAACCGACTGAGCCACCCAGGTGCTCCCCCATGAGTTCTTAATATATTGGCCTTACATGAAATATGAATCCACCGTAGAATGCTTAGAAGCCTTCCATAAAGTACTAGAAAATTAAAAGAGCAAAGGTATAAAATTCTAAAATATTTCACATTCACCACATGATTCACATCATAATATCATCTCTGTGTTCATAGTGACTTCAACAACTTAAGTAAATATCTCGTGAAAAAAATATAGAAGATGTATGTGCGTATTATATGTGTTTCAAAATACAAAAAAGAAAAATATATGCTTGTATATTCATCCATCTAACATTATAATGTTGAAGGCAATAACAGCCAGTCTATTAACATCTAGCAAGCTGTAGTTGCAAAATAAATATTATACACAGAGTAGATTTTTCAAAGTGACACGGTCATTATTCTTTATTATAAAGGTTAAAATGAGACAACAGAAATTGTCATGTGTGATATTTTCAATAATCTGAAATAGATTAGAGTTGATTGAATACATCTAAATGGCGTAAGTAAAGCATCTCTCTTTATACACTAAATTAGATGAAATATACATCTAAATCTATTTAATGCATCCTGTACTCAAAATGAAATAATGGACATGCAGTGATAAATCATTTAAGTATTTCTGGACCTTATTTTTTTAAAAACCAAAGTTCAAATAATCCCTTTGATCGGAATCAAAGTAGACTAAAAATCAAGTGTGATGGATTTCAGCCATTAGTCATGATTAGAGCTATTAGAATACTTAACAGGGGAAATTATTCACATATCAAGAAAATAATCCCATATAATTTTTGTTGTTATCCCTTGAGTTATCTAAAATCAACACAGTGAGTTTCATTGATTATGTTATTTTATCAAAATAATTAATTGCAGAATGGGTCTTATCTTCAGAGAGGCTGCCACTTAACTTTCTTTATCAATCTTACTACAGGCATGATGGAGAATTTAATTCTAGATATATCCAAAAATAGTTGTATAGAAATAAGTATTTTTGTAAATTTCCACCTCCTTCTTTGTATGTTTTATAAACTGGTGCCAAAATATCACAGACTGTATATCATTTCTGAGCCTTTCCTGCTTATTTTTTCTGAAGTTCATGTAAAAGAAATTCTTAATCTTTCAAGAATCATGAACCTATTTAGAATCTGATGATAGTTATGATATTTTCCTTTCTAAAAAATGTACATATTCAGTTTGTATCTGATTTCAGGGCATCGATGGATCCCAGGTTAAAAACTTGTGTTCTGTAACAAATACTTGATTTTTTCAGTTGGGCTGTATGAAATGCATTGGACTTCTCAAAAGAAAAATGGATCAGTGAACTTACTGAATGGGATCTCAGGAGATTTTGGAGGGTGATTATTGGAAGTTGTATTTATCTATCTATTGAGCAACAGATCCCATTTCCCTAGATGAATGCTTTTATTAGTGATAGAAGGGCCTCTATTGGCTTATTTATCTTTGGCAAGATAATCTCCTCTAGGCCTCATCATTGCCAATTCAAATGGCTCAGTATTGCCAATACAAGTAAAATAGTTCTCCCCCACATGCATTCATTTATTAATTTGATATTTATTGAGTACATGTTATATGTTACGATCTCACCCAGAACACTGGCTTTAAGAATAAAAACACAGGGTCACCTTGGTAGCTCAGTCAGTAAGCACCTGCCTTTAGCTCAGGTCATGATTCTGGCGTCCTGGGATCAAGCCCCACATCGGGGTCCCTGCCTAGCAGGGATCCTACTTCTTCTCCCTCTGTCCCTCCCCCTAGCTCCTGCTCTCCCTCTCTCTCTCTGTCTCTCTCAAATAAATGAATAATATCTTTAAAAAAAAAAGAATACAGACACAAACAAGAAATACAGGCTTCCCATGTTCGTGAAGCTTGCCTTCTAGTGGAAAGGAAAAGAGAAAATAAGTGAGTAACAAATAACCAAGGTAATTTCAAATAGTGGTATGTGCCATGAAGATGTAAAAGAAGGCCATGTGATGAGTCACTGAAGTCAGGGAAGAAACTCTCTGGAATGTGGTATTGATTGAAATCTCAAAAGATGAGGAAGAGCCAGCTGTGGAAAGATTTGGCAGAGGGTATCTAGCAGAGGGAACATCAAGTAAAAGGCCCTGAGGGGAGATACATGCTTGGCTTCTTCACAGAACATACAGTAAGATAAGCTCAGCTGGAGTACACTATGGGTAGGATGAAGTCAGATATTTAGGTAGGGTACAATAGTGTAGGACCTTGCATATCATTAAAAGGAGTTTGGATTTTATTTGAAATGTGATGAGAAGCCATTAGAGAGTTTTAGGCTGGACAGTGGGCAGTACAACGAGATTTATATTTTTAAAAGTTTATTTTGTCTACTGTGACCTTGGACCTAATAGTAGACACAATAGAAAATGTAGCAACTTCCATTCAAGGCAGATATACAGAAATTTCTACCACTGACACCCAACAAAGCAATTTATAGTCTGCAAGTAAGAAGTATCTTATGATTAACAACATCATTTTTTTAAAGATTGTTTTGAAGATTTTTAAAAAGATTATAAAATTAGGGGCACCTGGGTGGCTCAGTCAGTTAAACATCTGCCTTCAGCTCAGGTCCATGATCCCTGAGTCCCAGGATCGAGCCCCAAGTCGAGCCCCACGGCAGGCTCCCTGCTCAGTGGGGAGTCTGCTCCCTCTGCCCCTGCTTATGCTCTCTCTCTATATATAATAAATAAAATCTTTTTTAAAAATTATGCAATTAATGTGTAATACTGTGAGACTTCAAAAATCTCTGGTTCTGCCTATATCTTATTGGGAGCGCTAACCTTCTATTTGTTCAATAAATAATTATTGAATAATTCTATATGCCAGATATTGTTCTATCCTTGTGCTTTTCAAAACTGTCTGGTGAAGGACCAGTTTTTTGCTTTTCTTTCTCAATTCATTGTTGACTAATATTTTTACATAATATAATAAAAATACGTTATTAGACAAATGAATTTAAAAGATATAAAATCCAAGTTTATTGTTATTAGATTCAACAAACATAAAATCTACATTTCAGTAGATATAATCAGATAGAAACATAACCAAAAGGGAAAACAGAATTACAAAGAATTGCAAAACTAAACATGTTTGAAGTATATACACAGGCAATTAGTATAGAGAATTATTAATACACTTGTTATTGTCATTTCACAACAATAACTAAAGAGTATGCAAGGAAATAATGATGTTCCATGTGAAATGCCTCTTCACACACTTTGAACAAACTCTAGCATATCAATATTTAACAATTTTAACTCAATAAATGAGCTTACTTCTTGCTTGTTAAATGATTTAATCAAAGTTGGATTTATTTCTAAATGGTTTCTGTTTTGCTTTAATAACACGCAAAAGCAGAGAACGAGTCTCACAGAAAAATATTGATGGGAGCAAGAGATTTTTAAGGCAATTTTGGCAAGCTCAGGGTATTTATTTTATTTTTAACTTTTATACAAAATGAGACAATTGATGTATTTTCAAAATTCATCTTCAATCCTTCACCATAGCCAGATCTAACAAGTTATCCTCTAAAAGAACACTTAAAGCCCAAACTGACCTATTCTCTGTTCAGCAAGTACAGCCCTGTTCTGTAAGTCTATTGATAGTGAACTTGTACATCGCAGCAACGCCAAATTGCTATAAAAGCTCCTAAACCCTCACTTCAATTTTGGCACTTTTCTCATCACAGAACAGTTACACACAATTCTTAGACCCACACCAATTTGTGAACCATAGTTTGGGGAGCACTACTCTAGAGTACCCTTTCTATGAACAAAATAAAGCTGTATGTTTTCAAAATCATGAAATTCACAGTAGAGGGTTGTTTTCTACTCATCTTTGTTATAGATAGCAAATATTAGAAATAGCAGCAGTAAAACTCAGTGTTAACCTGGAGGGATTGCTCTCCAGATGAAAAAAAGATTTGGAGTAATTTATGTCTCTGACTACCTGGCACTATTTCTGATGTCTGAAATTTGTTCTAATACAGTTTCCTGCAATGATCATCTATTTGAAGTACTCAGTTCATTTTCTGACCTTACTCCTCTTAAAAAGAAAAAAATGTATATATATTTATACATATATATATTATTTATTTATATTTAATATATATAAATTTAGCATGTAACAAAATCTATTGGGACTTTTTAAAACTTCATTTAAAACAATCTTATAATTTCAGCTTTTATTAGGTCAAATGACTACTTCTAGAAATGGGATTATAAATGAAATTATAATCAGGGGTAGGCTGGAGCTGGCTCATACTGGTTCAAGAAAATGAATAATGTGCATCTTTTTCCACTCAGCATTAGGTGATGTCAGGCTGGTAGTTGGTATCAGCCTAGATCAAAGTATTTACACCATGGAAATCAGCAAACACTACTACTCAAGGTTCTTTTTTCCCCCAGAGAGCTGGTTATTGAACATTTACTAGTACATCACCAGTTGTAATTAATGTTAATTTCAAATTCCTTTAGAGTAAGAAGAATTGACAAAATGGCATTATAAAATTTGAAATATTTCAGGTACTATTTTCAAGATGGTCTCATTTATGTTCTTTTAGCACCAAACTAAGAACAACAACAAAAAAGTTTTCCTGTACTATATGAGATAATCTATTTTTCACTATAAATTTATATCATTGGTTCTGTTTGTCGATACAAGCATACATGTACCAAATCACAAGGAGGGGTAGCAATGGGTATACAAGAAGAATAATAGTATGTGTGTTTATATGTATAATATTGTTTTCAAATACGATTTAATAATTATCTTAATATTGGCCAGGATATACAAGCAAAACTCCAGTAATTTCTCCCAGACAACAGCAAAAACTAGAACTGGTGAAAAGCTTTTGGAAACAATAATGGAAGTAAAAGCCACTGTACCAGTTGGAAGTTGTATTATTGAAAATAATATTATTATTATTTCCAATACTTGTATTAGAAATAGAGCTCGGGGCACCTGGGTGGCTCAGTCATTGGGCGTCTGCCTTTGGCTCGGATCATGATCCCGGGGTCCTGGGATCGAGCCCCGCATCAGACTCCCTGCTCTGCGGGAAGCCTGCTTCTCCCTCTCCCATTCCCCCTGCTTGTGTTCCCTCTCTCCCTGTGTCTCTCTGTCAAATAAATAAATAAAATCTTTAAAAAAAAAAGAAATAGATTTCATTGTTTGCATCAATAAACAAATAGCAGACTACACTGAACAACTTAAATCTATTACTGAAAAATTATACTCTTTTGGGAAATTATATTTTTAAAAACAAATCATTTTTTAAAAGAAAAGGGAAGAGGATAGATAAGAGGGTAAATGTTTGTTGAATCAGTAAATAATGGCTACCAAATGAACATTTAAAAAATGAGCAAGTTGCCTCGTTGGTTGGAGTGTGGTTCTAAAGAAGTTAAGGGCATGTTAGGTCACTCTAATCTGTGATCCTACACTGAACACTTAGTCTGGCCGTTAGTCTTGAAAACACAAACCTTAAAGCCACAATAGAAAGCCACTAAATTCAATGACTCACCTTTAAAGACATCCTAATTCAATATATGTGAACCTTGGGAGCAGTGGGACAGTAACCCCAACTTTTCATACCAGGGGTTTCATAACTCATTAACATCTATCTCATTTATACTCCTTTTTTTCTCCTAATCAAGCAAAGTACAGGGAAAACCAAATTGGAAATAAGAGTAATATTAAATTTCAGGATAAACTGATCCTCAAATGTTGCAAAAGATGTTTATAACAAAAACTTTTAACACATCAGCCTCATCCCCACCTTGCAACGTCATCTGTGCAAAATAAATTTTCTTAAGAATTGCTATATTTTGGGGCACCTGGGTGGCTCAGTCGTTAAGCATCTGCCTTTGGCTCAAGCCATAATCCCAGGGTCCTGGGATGGAGCCCCGCATCGGGCTCCCTTCTCTGCGGGAGGCCTGCTTCTCCCTCTCCCTCTGCCCCTGCTTGTGTTCCCTTTCTCGTGTGTCTCTGTCAAATAAATAAATAAAATCTTTTTTAAAAAAAGAATTGCTATATTTTTCCCTTAGATTGTTCTCCTTTTTACGGTATTTGAATCTGAGCTAATTTTCACAGCATAACAAAAATAAGATCTTATGGAAAGATAAATACTACTGTAAAATAATGAAATAGAGAATTAGGGAGATATCCTTATCATAATACATCTACCCTTGCCATTTTGTAAGGATTTTCTTATATTAAAAGACATCTTTTTATAATGAGGAATTAAAAGTTCTCTGCTTTTTAAACTATATGAAGGGATAATCCTCTATTCTGTTCCTTGCTTTCTTTTCTTGTTAAGAGAGGAAAAAGGGGGGGGCAGAGCAAGATGGCGGAGGAGTAGGAGATCTGGATTTTGTCTGGTCTCAGGAATTCAGCTGGATAGGGATCAAACCATTCTGAACACCTATGAACTCAACAGGAGATCGAAGAGGAGAGTAGCAACAACTCTCTGAACAGAGAAGCGACCACTTACTGGAAGGTAGGACGTGCAGAGAAGTGAATCCGAGGCAATATTTGGGAGGATAGACAGCGGGGGAGGGGGCCTCCGTCGGCCGCTTTTGGCAAGTGATAGAGCCGCGGAGCACAAAATCGGAACTTTTAGAAGTCGGCTCCGCGGAGGGACGTCGCTCCAATGGCTAAGCGGGGGGTGGAACCCTCGCAGGACACTGTGGTCTCAGGACACTCGGGGTCACAGAAAGACCGGGGGTGCCTGAGTGTGGCAGAGCTCCCGGGTATCAGAGTGTGGAAGCCAGCTGCAGAGACGGAGCCAAGGCGTGGGCTCTCAGCTCGGGGTTGCCATAAACTATGATCGGTGACACAGTCGGGCCACTGCTCCTCCAGCAGGGACCCAACAAGCGGGAGATCTGGGGAGACCCCCCCCTCCCCCGGGAGGAGCGGCGCGGGAGCGCACCACAGGGATCTGCTGGGTTTGGAAACTCCACACTGAGTCGGGTGCCAGAGATAGGAACACTCGGTCACGGAGTGAGCATGGAGTGCGGCTGGAAACCGGGCAGACGGGAGTGATTGACTGCTTTTCTCTGGGGGCGCACTGAGGATTGGGGCCCCGAGTTCTCCGTGCCTCAGGGGCAGAGATTGGGAGGCCGCCATTTTCACTCTCGTCCTCCAAAGCTGTATGGAAAGCTTGCAGGGAAAAAAAGCTCCCAAGAGCAAACCCAAGCAGATTACTTAGCTCGGACCGGGCAAGGGGAGGGCAATTCCGCCTCTGGCAAAGACATTTGGGAACCACGGCAACAGGCCCCTCCCGGAGAAGATCAGCACGAACAGCAAGCCAAGACCAACTTTACCGATCAAGGAGAACAGCAGAACTCCAGCGCTAGGGGAATACTGCACATAGAATTCGTGGCTTTTTGACCATGATTCATTAGTATTTCAAAGTTATTTTTTTGACTGTCTTTTTTTTTTTTGAATTTTTCTTTTTCCTTTTTTCAAGCAACATCTTATCAATCCCTTTTTTTAAAAAAAAATTATTTTTCATTTTTAGAGTCATATTCAATCCCTTCATAGTAGTTACCCTTATTTTTGGCATACATATATAAGTTGTTCTCTCTTTAAAATTTTGAGATACAGTTTCTTCTAACAGATCAAAATATACCCTAAATCTCTAGTGTATGGCTTTGTTCTAGTCTCCTGCCTGACCACATTCTCTCCCCCTTTTTCTTTCCTTTCTTTCTTTTTTTAAAAATCCTCTTCTTTTTTCAAACAACTTGTTATCAATTCCTTTTATAAAATTTTTTATAATTTTCATCTTTACAATCATATTCCATCCCTTCATTGTATCAACCCTTACTTTGTACATATATAAGTCTTTCTTTTGTTAAAATTTTGGAAGGCACTTTCTTCTAACAGACCAAAATACACCCAAAATCCAGTGTGTGGCACTGATCTATGCACCAGCCTGATCATATTTGATCATATTCTGTTTTTTTTTTGTTTTGTTATGTTTTGTTTTTATCTTTTTCTTTTCTTTTTTTTTCTCTTTCTTTCTCTTTCTTTCCCTTTCTTTTCCCCTGGTTTCAGGTCTTTTCTGATTTGTTTAGAGTATATTTTCTGGGGACGTTTTTACCCTGTTAGCATTTTGTTATCTCATTCATCTATTCTCCTCTGGACAAAATGACAAGATGGAAAAAAATCACCTCAACAAAAAGAACAAGAGGTAGTACCGTCTGCCAGGGACCTACTCAATATAGACATTAGTACAATGTCGGACCTAGAGTTCAGAATCATGACTTTAAAGATACTAGCTGGGCTTGAAAAAAGCATGGAAGTTATTAGAGAAACACTTTCTGGAGAAATAAAAGAACTAAAATCTAACCAAGTCGAAATCAAAAAGGCTATTAATGAGGTTCAATCAAAAATGGGGGCACTAACTGCTAGGATAAATGAGGCAGAAGAGAGAATCAGCGATATAGAAGACCAAATGATAGAAAATAAAGAAGCTGAGAAAAAGAGAGATAGACAACTACTGGATCACGAGGGCAGAATTCAAGAGATAAGCAATACCATAAGATGAAACAACATTAGAATAATTGGGATCCCAGAAGAAGAAGAAAGGGGGGGCGCAGAAGGTATATTGGGGCAAGTTATAAGAGAGAACTTCCCTAATGTGGGGAAGGAAATAGGCATCAAAATCCAGGAGGCACAGAGAATCCCTCTCAAAATCAATAAAAATAGGTCAACACCCCGACACCTAACAGTAAAACTTACGAGTCTCAGAGACAGAGAGAAAGTCCTGAAAGTAGCTCGGGAGAAGAGATATGTAACCTATAATGGTAGAAACATTAGATTGGCAACAGACCTATCCACAGAGACCTGGTAGGCCAGAAATGACTGGCATGATATCTTCAGAGCACTAAACGAGAAAAATATGCAGCCAAGAATACTATATCCAGCTAGGCTCTCATTGAAAATAGAAGGAGAGATAAAAATCTTACAGGACAAACAAAAATTAAAGGAATTTGCAAACACGAAACCAGCCCTACAAGAAATATTAAAAGGGGTCTTCTAAGCAAAGAGAGAGCCTAAAAGCAGCATAGACCAGAAAGGAACACAGACAATATACAATAACAGTCACCTTACAGGCAATACAATGGCACTAAATTCATATCTTTCAATAGTTACCCTGAATGTAAATGGGCTCAATGCCCCAATCAAAAGACACAGGCTCTCAGATTGGATTAAAAAACAAGACCCATCGATATGCTGTCTGCAAGAGACTCATTTTAGACCCACAGACACCCCCAGATTGAAAGTGAGGGGGTAGAAAACCATTTACCATGCTAATGGACGCCAAAAGAAAGCTGGGGTGGCAATCCTTATATCAGACAAATTAGATTTTAAACCAAAGACTGTAATAAGAAATGAGAAAGGACACTATATCCTACTTAAAGGGTCTATCCAACAAGATCTAACAATTGTAAATATCTATGCCCCTCACATGGGAGCAGCCAATTATATAAGGCAATTAATAACAAAAGCAAAGAAACCCATTGACAACGATACAATAATAGTGGGGGACTTTAAAACCCCCTGGACTGAAACGGACAGATCATTTAAGCAAAAGATCAACAAGGAAATAAAGACTTTAAATGACACACTGGACCAAATGGACTTCACAGACATATTCAGAACATTCCATCCCAAAGCAACGGAATACACATTCTTCTCTAGTGCCCATGGAACATTCTCCAGAATAGATCACATCCTAGGTCACAAATCAGGTCTCAACTGGTACCAAAAGATTGGGATTATTCCCTCCATATTTTCAGACCACAGTGCTTTGAAACTAGAGCTGAATCACAAGAGGAAAGTCGGAAAGAACTCAAATACATGGAGGCTGAAGAGCATCCTACTGAGGAATGAATGGGTCAACCAGGAAATTAAACAAGAATTAAAAAAATTCATGGAAACCAATGAAAATGAAAACACAACTGTTCAAAATCTTTGGGATGCAGCAAAGGCAGTCCTAAGAGGAAAGTATATAGCAATACAAGCCTTTCTCAAGAAACAAGAAAGGTCTCAAATATACAACCTAACCCTACAACTAAAGGAGCTACAGAAAAAACAGCAAATGAAGCCTAAACCCAGCACGAGAAGAGAAATAAATAATAAAGATCAGAGCAGAAATCAATGAAATAGAAACCAAAGGAACAGTAGAACAGATCAACAAAACTAGGAGCTGGTTCCTTGAAAGAATTAACAAGATTGATAAACCCCTGGCCAGACTTATCAAAAAGAAAAGAGAAATGACCCAAATCAACAAATTCATGAATGTAAGAGGAGAGATCACAACCAACACCAAAGAACTACAAACAATTATAAGAACATATTATGAGCAACTCTATGCCAGCAAATTAGATAATCTGGAAGAAATGATGCATTCCTAGAGATGTATCAACTACCAAAACTGAACCAGGAAGAAATAGAAAACCTGAACAGACCTGTAACCACTAAGGAAATTAAAGCAGTCATCAAAAATCTCCCAACAAACAAAAACCCAGGCCAGATGGCTTCCCAGGGGAATTCTACCAAACATTTCAAGAAGAATTAATACCTATTCTTCTGAAACTGTTCCAAAAAATAGAAACGGAAGGAAAACTTCCAAACTCGTTTTATGAGGCCACCATTACCTTGATCCCCAAACCAGACAAAGACCCCATCAAAAAGGAGAATTACAGACCAATATCCTTGATGAACATGGATGCAAAATTTCTCACCAAAATACTAGCCAATAGGATCCAACAGTACATTAAAATGATTATTCACCACGACCAAGTGGGATTTATCCCTGGGCTGCAAGGTTGGTTCAACATCCGCAAATCAAACAACGTGAGACAATACATTAACAAAAGAAAGAACAAGAATCATATGATCCTCTCAATAGATGCAGAAAAGGCATTTGACAAAGTACAGCATCCTTTCTTGATCAAAACTCTTCAGAGTATAGGGATAGAGGGTACATACCTCAATATCATAAAAGCCGCCTATGAAAAACCTACAGCAACTATCATTCTCAATGGGGAAAAACTGAGATCTTTCCCCCTAAGGTCAGGAATGTGGAAGGGATGTCCACTATCACTACTGCTATTCAACATAGTACTAGAAGTCCTAGCCACAGCAATCAGACAACAAAAAGAAATCAAAGGCATCCAAATCGGCAAAGAAGAACTCAAATTCTCACTCTTTGCAGATGATATGATACTGTATGTGGAAAACCCAAGAGACTCCACCCCAAAACTGCTAGAACTCATACAGGAATTCAGTAAAGTGGCAGGATATAAAATCAATGCACAGAAATCAGTGGCATTCCTATACACCAACAGCAAGACAGAAGATAGAAAAATTAAGGAGGCAATCCTATTTACAATTGCACCCAAAACCATAAGATACCCAGGAATAAATCTAACCAAAGAGGCAAAGGATCTGTACTCAGAAAACTATAAAATACTCATGAAAGAAATTGAGGAGGACACAAAGAAATGAAAAAACTTTCCATGCTCATGGATTGGAAGAACAAATATTGTGAAGATGTCGATGCTACCTAGAGCAATCTACACATTCAATGCAATCCCCATCAAAATACCATCCACTTTTTTCAAAGAAATGGAACAAATAATCCTAACATTTGTATGGAACCAGAAAAGACCCCGAATAGCCAGAGGAATGTTGAAAAAGAAAAGAAAAGCTGGCAGCATCACAATTCCGGACTTCCAGCTCTATTACAAAGCTGTCATCATCAAGACAGTATGGAACTGGCACAAAAACAGACACATAGATCAATGGAACAGAACAGAGATCCCAGAAATGGACTCTCAACTCTATGGTCAACTAATCTTTGACAAAGCAGGAAAGAATGTCCAATGGAAAAAAAGACAGTCTCTTCAACAAATGGTGTTGGGAAAATTGGACAGCCACATGCAGAAAAGAATGAAACTGGACCACTTCCTTACACCATACACAAAAATAGACTCCAAATGGTTGAAAGACCTAAATGTGAGACAGGAGTCCATCAAAATCCTAAAGGAGAACACAGGCAGCAACCTCTTCGACCTCGGCCACAGCAACTTCTTCCTAGAAACATCGCCAAAGGCAAGGGAAGCAAGGGCAAAAATGAACTCTTGGGACTTCATCAAGATAAAAAGCTTTTGCACAGCAAAAGAAACAGTCAACAAAACCGAAAGACAACCGACAGAATGGGAGAAGATATTTGCAAATGACATATCAGATAAAGGGTTAGTATCCCAAATCTATAAAGAACTTACCAAACTCAACACCCAAAGAACAAATGATCCAATCCAGGAATGGGCAGAAGACTTGAACAGACATTTTTCCAAAGAAAACATCCAAATGGCCAACAGACACCTGAAAAAGTGCTCAACATTGCTCAGCATCAGGGAAATCCAAATCAAAACCTCAATGAGATATCACCTCACACCAGTCAGAATGGCCAAAATTAACAAGTCAGGAAACGACAGATGTTGGCGGGGATGCGGAGAAAGGGGAACCCTCCTACACTGTTGGTGGGAATGCAAGCTGGTGCAGCCACTCTGGAAAACAGTATGGAGGTTCCTCAAACAGTTGAAAATAGAGCTACCATACGATCCAGCAATTGCACTACTGGGTATTTACCCCAACGATACAAATGTAGGGATCCGAAGGGTTACATGCACCCCGATGCTTATAGCAGCAATGTCCACAATGGCCAAACTGTGGAAAGAGCCAAGATGTCCATCGACAGATGAATGGACAAAGAAGAAGTGGTATATATATACAATGGAATATTATGCAGCCATCAAAAGGAATGAGATCTTGCCGTTTGCAACGACGTGGATGGAACTGGAGGGTGTTATGCTGAGTGAAATAAGTCAATCAGAGAAAGACATGTATCATATGACCTCACTGATATGAGGAATTCTTAATCTCAGGAAACAAACTGAGGGTTGTTGGAGTGGGGGTGGGGTGGGAGGGATGGGGTGGCTGGGTGATAGACATTGGGGAGGGTATGTGCTATGGTGAGCGCTGTGAATTGTGCAAGACTTTGAATCACAGATCTGTACCTCTGAAACAAATACTGCAATATGTGTTAAGAAAAAAAAAAAGAAGGAGTTAGCGGGAGGGGAAGAATGAAGAGGGGGAAATAAGAGGGGGAGATGAACCATGAGAGACGGTGGACTCTGAAAAACAAACTGAGGGTTCTAGAGGGGAGGGGGGTGGGGGGATGGGTTGGCCTGGTGATGGGTATTAAGGAGGTTACATTCTGCGTGGAGCACTGGGTGTTATGCACAAACAATGAATCATGGAACACTACATCAAAAACTAATGATGTAATGTATGGTGATTAACATAACAACAAAAAATTTAAAGGGAAAAAAAAAGAGAGGAAAAAAGCCACATCATAGTGCTGCTCACAGCTGCTTAATATTCTTTTCTTAAGCGAGCTGTGTTAGGTGATTGCCTAACCCTGCGGCCCTTACACCACTGTCCTTGATGGCTTAGTGCCCCATGGTTTTACCAATTATCTACATCTTCCTTCAACATTTCTCACTTTTGAAGACAAAATAAACTTTATGTCAATATTAATTTCAACAATATTCATTTGGCAGTTACAAAACATCTTTCTTAAAACTAAAAGAATATGCCAAATTCCAATCATTGTAGATACTATAGGAGAAAAAACAAGATGCCCTCTCCATTTCTTGATCCTCTCCCTATTGATTCACAAATTTTTTAATTGAAAATTAGAATGGTAAATACAATTGTATTCTTGGGATTTTCAAAAGTCTGCATAATTGTAGTCATCAGGTTAGGAACCTCTTCATTTGGGATGGCTTTCTTGCCATAGAATTAGAACACACTTGCCACCAAGCAATAACACTACATAAAATGAAAGATTAATAAAAATCATTTGTGTCCAAGTTTCAAGAGGGATGCTGTCAGGCATTATTTTATAGTCATAAGTCACAAACTTAACCTCATCTAGTTCTTTACATTTTGGGAGATAACAGAAGAAATCTCATCACATTTAATGGAAAAAATAGCTGTATTTTTGTCCTGCATCATAAATATAATCCCTAGATGAAGGGTGAACTATAATTATTTCCATTTTATGGAGGAAGCAATGGGAACAGGAGACAAAAAAAAATTAAAAGATGTTTGACCAATGCCACACAGGTTAGACATGGTGGGAATTCCAAATCAAACCTGACTCAAATATCATCCTGATAGATATCATCCTATCCTCCTGAAGATGATATACTGCTTCCTTTAGATAACTGTCAAGGAGTTTTGAAACTAATTCTTTTTCTGAAGTGTTTTAAAAATCAATATAAATACAGAGTTTTTTAAACACATTGAAAACAATTATAGTTCATATGAATTATGATAATTTATACATAGTTTGAAACTTTCTCACACAATCTTTCTTTTAAGCATCATTGTATAAAATTCTGAGTTTCCAATCTGAGTGTATTTTAAAACTTAGGATAATATACCCAGAACAATATTTAGGTTACATTCACAATGGAAGTCCATGATTTCTGTCTGGAGAACTATGTTGCCCTAACAATATGCACTTCACATAACTCCAACCAGTGACCATCCGCAATCATGAGAATAATCTCGAAAGGCTAATCAGCAGCTTCCAATACTGAGCCTTAAAAGGAGTATGGAAAGTTTATTGTGACCTCATTCTTCAACGTCCCAGATTTCAGAAGTTTTACTATAGACAGATAATTGCCAGGTCAATACTTTGTTTTCTGTTATGTGAATTTGGCCATTTCAAGAACAGGAAGAAAGATGAAAAACTCTCATTACTTTCTACAAAAGGGTCAGGAAAGTTCAGGCATATTGGATGGATATCTATCCATCCAATCTTCAGCAAATGTGTACATAACCTTACTTTTCCTTGCAACCAGGAGAAAGAATTCATCTTGACATTATTCTTTGTATATAAGGAAAGTAAATAACTAGAGGCAGATATTAATTTAATATGCCAATCTAATTAGATGAGCATCAAATAAATCTTTGCAGTTGTATTTTCTTGGTGTGCTTACTTCTTTATGCCCTATATATATTGTAACAAAATGATCCAGGTCAATCTTTAAGACCAATTCTAAGTGATCACTGGAACCAATTATGTTCATGTAGGTCAATCACAAAGAATTGATTAGACCATCCACTTATAATCTAATTGATTGCATTGTGCTTGACTCTATCTGAAATAGCCACTATGATACAAAAATAATCACACCAGCAGTTCAGTACTTATTAGGTAAACCAAAGTAAAAACCAGGTTTATTTTGTCATGTTCAAGTTACTTTCTTGCAACTAGACTTTGAAACTTAATTTGAAGACTTTTTTTCTAATAAAAATATTTTTTCTGTTGCATAGTAATTAGTGCATCTTATAAAAAATTCAGACAATAAAAAAGTACATGAAATACAAAGTTAAAATCATCTTGTATTATTAACCTTGCTTCTAGTTTTCTGAGCAAATCTTATTTTACCCTTGTAAAGTTTGTGTTTTTAGAGCATCTTCTTTCCAAGTCCCCAAATTATCATTTAATCTCAAAAGTATAAATGGAAAAATCCATAAATTGTGATCTTTAGGCAAAAGCAATGCTGGTGGAGAGAGACAAAAAATGAATTCCCCTGCCATGTGACAGAAAGTACATATTGTTTACTCTTGCCTCTCTGACACGTATTTGTTATCCTTTAATTAATTACTTTATGACTATTTGCTATTACAAAAGATTGTGATTTTCCCATGATCATTCAATTTTTATTTTTAAATTTAGTTTACGGGTAAGGAAATAACTATGAAATAGAACACAAAAAGCACATGTTCCAATTTGCATAAGTTGCTAGACTTAGTTTCAAGAAACTATATAATAGATCTCTGTCGGTTGTTCTCGACTTTAAGTGTGGATCAGAATCACCCCTAAGGGCTTGTCAAAACCGAGTGCTGAGCCCCCATCTCTAGACTTTCTGAATCAACAGATCTGGACTGAGACAGGAGAATTTGTATTTTTTTTTAACAATTTTATTTATTTATTTGACAGAGAGAGACAGGGAGAGAGGGAACACAAGCAGGGGGAGTGGGAGAGGGAGAAGCAGGCTTCCCACAGAGCAGGGAGCCCGATGTGGGGCTCGATCCCAGGACCCTGGGACCATGACTTGAGCTGAAGGCAGATGCTTAACGACTGAGCCACCCAGGCGCCCCGAGAATTTGTATTTTGAACGAGTTCCTGGACAATTGTGGTAAGGCTGGTCCAGAGACCACATTTTGAGAACTATTGATCTATATAAAGGCATTAAATATCACTTCAGAATTCATCTTTCTAATATTAATCATCACTGAATCTTGATTTTAATAGTTTAGTGCCATGTACACAGTAGGTTTCAGTGAATGCTGTTAATTGATCTAAACTTAGACATAAAATAAGTTGGATTACAAACCTACCAGTTACTAAATAATCCATCTTTTCCCCAACTGAGAAAATCTTGGCCTAGGTTTCAGAAAGCTGAGATACATAAAATGGCCTTTTGATACTGAATTTTTCTACCTATGAAATTTCTTTTCAATGCCGTTGTATTTTATTTACTGACAATAGAAAGCACAGTCATCCTGGTACAGACAATATAATGATAAACAAAATGGGCTTAATGAAACATCAATGAAATTGTTGATTCCCGGAATTTTTTTAGATCAGTGTTTTGGTAATAGCAGAAAGTGGTTTTTGGAACAAGAGAGATCACAGCTTGATTTTTTAACGTTAAGCCCATGCTGCTAAAATCTGGAATCTGTCTATTTGTTTGTGTTGAGGTTTATCTTTCACCCTGAATGACTATTTTAAGCAAGATGTTTCTTCTGTTTTCAATCCTACAGTGAGATGTGTAAGCTCTTTCCCATAGTTAGACCAGTTCTACCAAATTCTGATGCTAGTTGAAGTATCAATGGAACTGGAAGAAAATATGTAAAGATTTTTCCTTTGCCTTTGTCATATGTTATGGTATTCACATGACTCCCTCTGGTGGCAAATGTAGCATGGAATGTTAATTTTTTTCAAGAAATATACACATTTACATTCCTTTTCATATAGAGTCAATGATTGTTTCCTTCTTGTCTGAAGTTTTGTTTTCTACCTTTCCTAATGCTTTCCACAATCTGATGTAACATCACTGTTAATGACGCAGTTCAATCAAAATGATCAATTCAATCAATACATAGATTGAATCTTGCCAAAACGCAGCCTGGAAAATTATGTCAAAGAGTTTATGCAGGCTCTTAACAATCAAACCAGAGTATAAAAATTCTAAAATAATTAATTAAAGAAAATGAACCCAAAAACTCAATCTCAAATCCTCTGAATATAGTCCATTCACAATAACATAAATGTAGTCTAAGTAAACTTGAATATCTGCATCCAGCAAATACCCTCAGGGCTCCATACAAATGAAATGTAGTCATCCAGAGATGAATTTGAATTCTACCACTCGGTGCATGGGTAACCTGAGCCAAGTTATGTTCATATCCACAAAATGGAACACTGTCTACTCCATGGACTGGTTGTTATGGATTAAACAAGACTCTTTGTTGTCAAACATTTTGAATATTATTTTTAAATAAATTGGTATGGTAAAAAAATAAAATAAAAATAAAAATAAAAAAGATGATGTATTTAAAGATCTAGCACCATGCCTGACATTTAGTAAGATACTAGCTAGTATCATAATTATTCTTTTTAATTAACAAATCGAAAGAAAGAAATTAGAAAATTGAGGCTTTTACCTGATTTTTGTTTGAACCATAGAGCAACAGCCTTGGATGAGGTAGAGAAGTGAGGTTCCCATCAGACCAAGCTCACGCAAATACAGAACAGCATCCGTGAGCCAACGTCCCAAGTGATGGTTAAGCAAAAGCACACACTGAAGAAATGAAGCTCATTTGCTATATGTGCATGCAGTATCTGGATGTACTATCGTGCCACCTCTAATTGCAGCAGTGGAATGCCAGAGAATCCCCCCCCTTTCATTCAAATTTGCTTCTATTTCTGTTGCTCAAGTCAATATGACAATGCTTCCTTTTGAGCTAAGAGGTAATGTGGATTTAGGGGCAACAAAATTTTTCTTCTCAAGAAAGAAAATAACTTAATAACCTTTTACATTTACTGTGAGACAAGAAAGATAATGAAGGCATTTTTACATCTCCTGGTAAAAGCTTCTTGCACTTGTGAACAAAATAATTGGCCTATATAACATGAAAAATTGACCATGACTTAAATGATGTTTGTGTGCACATCTGTTTTAACAGTTTTGATTGGTGAGTTAAAATAAGTTATTTGTGCTCATTTCTTTTATTGTTGTTTTGTGGTTGAGTTATTAGTTTTGTGACTGAATTAATTATACATACACATAGGCACAGGTGTACATATTTAAGAATTTTGTTGTAAACCTTCTTTATACAGCCATTTTGCATTGCTATTATTTAACTTTCCTTCCAAAAGTGAGGCTAATATAGATTGGTCAGGGATAAAAGCACTATTGTGTACCATCGTGCCAGGAACAGGGTCTATTTTTCACCTGGGATTCCATTTCTTGAGAATCTCATATTGCCTTTTTGGATGCATGCCAATGCAGCTAAAGGATGAGGATGCCCCGTCCCCAATCACCTCCTCGAGCTCTTTTCATTATTCCTTCCCCTAGCACTGACTTATTTTTTTCCATCAGAGAAGTACAATCCAAGATTCAAGTATGAATTTAGAAGAGAAAAAGCAGAGAAGGCTGCTTGGCCTGCTTCCCCTTCAGCCCAATTATAGCCAAACTGTCAGCCAGTAATAAGAGTTTTCCTGACCAGCTCTCTCTGCAGATATTCCCCTTGGTGAAGTTGCAAGAAGGATTGGAAAGCATTCCTGGGTTTCTATGTATTACTGGGGGAAAGGAAGAAAGAATAGGCAAAAATAGAATTCTGTGCTTTTCAAATCAATATATGCAAATTAGTTAAAACCATAAAAGGACTTCACGGTAATACAGTTTTCTGCAACTACCCAAAACTGGTAGCCGGTCTGCTGGCCAAAAAAATATGAGAAAGAACATTATCAAGGGTGACTTACATCTTTTACATATATTCAGTGACAGAAGCATGTGTGACTCCTTCTCTTTGTGGCACCACACATTTATTCACCAAGTCTTCTTGCCTTGCCTCCTTTGGAAACATCTCTCAAATGCATTATCTACAGGAATTTTCATCGGCAACTGCTCCCTCTCCTATACTCTGTCTCACACAGGATCCTTTCAATACACTATTTTACAGTTTCTACATTGATTTACTCTCACTGTCCTCTTGTTCATCAGTCAGAGCCCCAGCAAAAAACAGGTGGTACATTCAAGCCATGTAATCTGAGGAGAGTTTCATAATGAGAATATTTACAAAGGTGTGAGCAGGGCTAAAGGAAGCCATAAGAGTAATGCAGTGCCTTGGGAGACTACACACCTCGCCAGAAGCAGCAAGAGGAGTGAGTAGTTGCCAGACCCAGAGAGGAGAGTTATATAGATAGGGTTGCCAGACACCAACCATGGCCTCTACTAGAGGGATATAGCCAATCTGCTGCGGCCAAACTGGGAGGAATGTGGGGGATGAGGGGAATCAGTACCTCAACCTCACCCTTCTCTCTCCTCCGATCACCTGCAGGTATCTCCCATTGGCTACATCTAACTGGGAGCTGGAAGACAAAGTTAATGTGGCCCATGTGGGGCAGCATCCCCAAGGGCCCATGTAGCAGCAAGAAATGTAAAGAGGGGATCTGGAGATGCAACCAAAGAATTCAAGTACATGCTGCCATACAACGATTTTACTGCAAGTGGCCATTGTTTCCTGCCTAGATTACCTGTTTCTTCCTAACTGATCTCTTTGCCTTTAGTCTTGCCTGCTTCCAGCCCATTCTCCATACTAGACAGTGATGGTTCTAAAAGTGCAAATCTGATCATGTCACTTCCCTACCTAAAGCCAATTAGTGGCCTCCACTGCTCTTGGGACAAATTTTAAACTCTTTAACATGCGTTTTATGAGGACTTTGGCAATTTAGCTCTTTCCAGTCTCATTACTCACTGCTTCCCTGCTCACACTCCACACAAACCGAAAGGTAATACAGGTCTTCTAATATGCCATGCTTACCTCCCGATCTATCTGCATTATGGTCCTTTTGCCTAAGTACCTTTTGCTACTCTTTGCTGGTTGAGCTCCTTAGTACTAACTCTCAAATGTCCCCTTCTTTCTCTTCCCTCCCAGAATTAGGTTATATGTCTTCCTGGCACAGTTCCATCTGCTCCAGACATGGCACTAATATGTTATTCTAATTGCCTCTTTACCTCTTTATTTCCCTCTAGAGATTATAGACTACTCCAGTGCAAAGGATTACATTGTTCACCATTGTCACCTCAGCACAAACATCATGTGGGACCTAGGAAATTTTATTGAATGAATAAAGAAAATAAAAGTAAAAAGTCCAATCTCTTTATCCTGACTTCCTGACTCTCCATAATCCACCTGACATTACATTATCATCCTCACCTCATATTACCCTGTCTTTTCAACATCTGTTCCTTCCCCATCATGGACTCACCTGTCAATTTTCCTCCTAGAAAAGAAGTTAAAGATTCCCCTTTCTCCCTTATCCCCTCTCCTAAATGTGAGTTAGATTATAGGCATTGTATTCCATCTCAATTAGACTATACAGCACAAGAGGGTAGAGTATTAAAAAGGATTGAAAGATTACACAGATATAAAGATAGTTCTTTGAGGCTGTTTTCCTTCCAAAGCACTGGAAAAGTAAGGCAGGGCCCCAATCTCCCATCTGTTTCCATACAGCTAGGAAAACAGGCCTGGAAGTCTTTTCCTGTCCCCAAATCACACATGGGCATTGGGACAAATTTCTGGTCTCTTATACATTATTCTGTCTCTTGCTATCACACTAACTCACAAACCACATCGAAATTGTAGGTAATCTTAGAGTCCAGCCTCCCAGGGTCTAGCTCACTAGATATGGAGGTATAATGTTAAAGCCTCAGCTTACAGTCAAGGGTTAGCTTACCTTGCTTCCTTTGTGGGAATTGCTGTCTTGGGGATCTTGACGGTCAGGTACTTCATTTGAACATTACAGAAATTGTCATTTTTTTTGTACTGATATATCGTCACTATAATATTTCCTTTTTCATGTGTGTACCTTATCTAGTTATTAAACTATGAACAACTTGAGGTTAAGTACCAAGGTTTTCCCTATATTTGTACTCCATACTAAATTATAAATTTACCTAAGTTCTGTGTAGTAACCACACTATTGAGCTATGTGAGAATTTCCCACATCAAAAAGTTTATATTTCATTAGCAGTTTACTTTAAGAAGTGAAATACTTCCCCAGAAAGTTAGAAGTGTTCCTGAAAACTAAAACAAAATATTTCTCTGGTTTATGAACACTCTGCTACAAGCTGCCAAAAGCCATCAGATTACTTGGGACTCAAATATCAGAATCAAACTGTGGCCCTCATTTTGATCCAAATTCACACAGTATAATTAACCAACTGTTGAGAGTGAAAAATAATCAATTCTAGGAGGTCCAGTATTAAAATCTGATTGTTCTTCACAATTTTGCATTCTTTTCTGGGACTTTTATGTCTATTGTGATTGGATACACTAGAACAGTCTGATATCATATCAACCTCAGTGGAACCAACTAATTTTCCATGAAGGCTGAACTACTTGCCAGGTGTACTGCCTTCTTCAGAGGAATGTGTGCCTTAATGTCTAAATTATTAGGAGTTATACTCAATAAAATACTGTAACCCATTACCTCCCTGACTTCATCTCCTATTACTTTCCTCTCTGGCTTTTTCCACTCCAGCCTCAAACAGGCCAGACATGTCTAAAAAAGGCCTTTAAGGCCTTTGCATTGTGTGTTTCCTTTCTCGGGCACTCTGCCCTCAAATATCCACATGACTGAATTGCTTTCAGCTCACTTTCTTCATTCTACCTTGAAGAAGCAGCCTTGCCTAGCCACAAAGCATCTACTATTTCATGGCATCTACCCCAATTTGTATTTATTCACTATTTACTTTTTTTTTTTTTGGTCTAACTGAAAGTTCTATGAAGCCAGGGACTGACTATGCTTTATCCCCCACTGTTTATTTAACAAATAGCCATTCAGTACCAACTGTGTGCCAACTAATTTAAGGAACACAGCTATGAAAAGAGTTTACATTATAGAGGAGTGTAAGGAAGACAGACAATAAATAAGTAAACAAGTAAAATAATGATACTGCAAATGGTGACCAATGCTTTGAAGAAAACAGGAGAATACGGGGTGGCTGGGTGATGGACATTGGGGAAGATATGTGCTACGGTGAGCGCTGTGAATTGTGTAAGACTGTTGAATCACAGATCTGTACTTCTGAAACAAATAACGCAACATATGTTAAGAAAAAAGAAAAAGAAGAAGATAGCAGGAGAGGAAGAATGAAGGGGAGTAAGTCAGAGGGGGAGAGGAACCAGGAGAGATGATGGACTCTGAAAAACAAACTGAGGTTTCTGGAGGGGAGGAGGGTGGGGGGATGGGTTAGCCTGGTGATGGGTATTGAGGAGGGCACGTTCTGCATGGAGCACTGGGTGTTATGAACAAACAATGAATCATGGAACAGTACACCAAAACAAATTATGTAATATATGGTGATTAACATAACAATAAAAAAATAAAAAAAAAAAAACAGGAGAATATGATAAAGAGTGACTGAGCATGGGCAAGTTCATTGAAATTGGCCGAGCAGGGAAGGTCTCTCTCAGAAAGTAACACTGAGTTGAGGTGGGAATGAAATGCTGAAGGCAGCCATGAGAAGACATGGTGGCTGAGCACTCGAGCAAGAGGAAACAGAAAGTGCGAGGAACCTGGGCTAGAAAAATTTTGACATAAAGGTGCATAAAGAAGTCTGCTGTATCTGGGGGTTTACGAATGACAGGGATGAGATTAAATGGGAATAGCAGGCAGGGGGCAGATCATACAGAGAAGGGCAAATCATACTAAAGCATTAGATTGCCCTGCCTCCCATGTGTAGAATAAATCTATTCTAGGAGAGCAAGAGCAGAAGCAGCAAGAAGGTTTACCCTGGCAGATACAAGAGATGACAGTGTCTTGAATCAGGTGTAGCTAGAGACAAGTGGAAGAAATGGAGATATATAGTAGAGGTGGAATTGACCAGCATCACTGATGAGCTAGATATGTGCAGTGAGGGAAAAGAGAGGAATCAGGGTGACCCATTCATTTTGGGCTAGACCTATATGATGGATGAATGCATTTCCATTTACTGAGGCATATATTTAATGCTTGCCCCCTAATATGTGCTCAGTAGTTGCAAATACATCAATCAATACTGAGGTAGGTTCTGGGTGAAATTGTGTTTGAATAAAACAGTTTCTCTGATGAAAACTATCGCAATTAAAGAGATCAGAGTTGGATGTGCAGTTTTCAATCTCATCTGGGTGAGTTTGAGGCAGTGGCCGTACCCTTACAATTTCCCTTGGCAGTGCCTCACGGATGGAATAACAATGGGTGCATGCATACACAGAACTGGCTTCTGGTAAGGCCAGGTTACGGCTTGGATTGAGACTGGTAGACCTTGAGAAGTTTGAAGATTACTCCCTATGAAGCTGGGGCAGTTTAGTTGTGAACGAGTTCTCAGTTCTGAGATTTGAATAAATATAGTAGTGAGTCAGAGCTTGGACAGGATCTCTGGAGGGGATGCTGGTTAGGTGGTTGGCATAAGACTGAGAATTCAGAGCTGAGGGCCTTTGGTAGTGGTCTCACTCGGCTAAGGCAAGAGCACAAGCTAGAATAAAGTCAGACATCCCCTCGAGAACACTGAACCTGGATAGCAGAGAGAAGAAGAGAGAGGAGAGGTTTGTGTTGTTTAACAAGAATTGTAAAAACAAGAAAAACAAAGAGTGCACAGAAGTTTGAATGTCATCCAGGGAAAATTATTATGCCCCCCAAAATCATTTAAATCACTGAAATCCTTTCTTTATAAGATAATCAGAGGTTTTCTAGGCATGTCAAAATTATAGATCAACCCCTGGCAATTGGGTAGGGAGTGAAAGAGTGGGGTAATGTATAACAATATCCTTTCCTGCGGGTCCTGTAAATCACACCACAGAAACAGTTACCTTCTTTAATAACATGCAAGGCCACCCTGAGGTCTGACTGGCTGAATAAAGTAATCATGGTTTGGAGAGATTAACTGCTTTGCAGAACTGCTGGGGAGAAAGGGCAGAGCAGAATCAAGAACAAATGCTTTCTCTCCTGACCAACACTGGAATTTAGGCCGCTCAAACATTGGTAATCCAAGAAACTGCTGCCACTCACACTGCCCAAGCAGCTAATGGGAACCAGCAACAGTCTCACAGCTGCCCAGGATAAAGACCTACTGGGGCGTCTGCAGTTGAAGGTTATAGATGTCTGCCCGTGTGGCCTCTGGGAAAGCTGGAGCTCAAAATCAGCAGGATTATGAGGTTTAATTGATTAGTGCTGCTAAAGTGTGTACCATCTAGTTGTAGAGTTTGCAGTCTTAGCATCATAGAATTGACTTAATTTCCTCCCAAGGGAGACATTTTGCAATTTTCTTAAGTGATAGCTTTAACCTAATACCCTCAGTGGTTAAAAATCTCAATAGTTAAAAGTTAATGATTTTCTAACAAGCTATTCCTGGCATATGCATAATTTGTTTTCTTTTCTTTTCCATGCAGAGTCCCAGGTTGAGGGTTGAACTGGATGAAACAGAAGATATGTAAATCTCTTCATCGGATTTGGTTTCTGAGATAAGATCAAGCACCAAATAGTACTCTTAAAAACAACAGAATATTCATTTTCATTGAAAAACGCTCTCATTTTCTGACTGTAAGGGTTCACAGTAGTGAATTAAAATTCGATCACTTATTACTATGTGACCTTGGGCAAATGATGTAATTTACTACAAGCCTCAGTTTCCTCACCTATAAAATAGGGATAATAATAGTTGTACTATCAAATGAGATGATGCAGGAATAAGACTTAATACTCCCCTGGAAGCTAAATATTTTCCACCAATTTTTTTTTATTATTAAATGTTTTAAGAGTTGGTTTTGTCCTGCAGTTAAATAATCATGCATGTGGGTATTTAATTTTACAGAACCAGACTTGAGCTTCAAAGTTTGGGCAAAGACAAACATTTTAAATGATTTTGCAACTTATTTTCTATTATCCTTTTGTGTCAAATCCGACAGAAGACCTTCCGAAATGAAATGATTATTATCCTGACAATTCCAATTATCCAATCATTTAAAGATCCCAATATGCGTATATTTTCCATTGCAATCTTTGGATTTTCAAGGTTATTAATTAGTTAAAGAATGGTTTTGGGTAAGATAGTTCTTTGTCTATATTTATAAGAGAAAAGGGCACATGCTACACTGCTGTTTGATTGATTGATATAACCTGGGTAAAATTCTAATCTCATTGTGAGGGTAGTCTTAAAGAATAATGATACCCTTATACTCAACTCTTGTGTTTAACCAGTATTCACTGCTATCCTGCTCTGTGCAAAGCCCTAAAAATACAATAATAATTAAGTCACTAAGAAGCAGGAGAAGCAGCTGCGTTTTTTATACCGTTTGTCTATACCAGAAGCTGGTAGATCTTGAGAGAAAGCTGTTTTAACAATTAAGAAAGCTTAATCTAAACTATAAAGTAAGGAGAGTGAAAGAATGAATGTGGATCAAGAAAAAAAATCCATGAAAAACTATATCAACCTTTAAAACTAACAATAAAATTTTTAAAGGCATAAAATGTGGGTCTTATTTTTGTGTTTAACCCTTAAAGTTATGTTAGGCTACACTTCTGACCACACCCAGTCAAGACTAAGCCATCCTCTGCCATAAACATTAGGAAACACTGGGAACAATAGGCTCCCAAGTAACAGGGTAAATTCAGAATACTTGAAGGTAGAAAAGGAAATTTCGGTTGTCTTTGTCCTTTGGGCCATTGAGCAAATTTATTTTTTCTACTTTTTTTTTTTACCTCCAAATACTTAGATGAGAGGAAAAAAACAATACACAGCACTTAAAACTGTAGAATTGGATATATAAAACTGAGTATTACAATGAAAATATAATTTTGAATAGCATAAAAATTGACATCCACAGTTAATTCCCAAATCTCTTTTTACAAATCAGTTCTTTCTTTTTACAAAATATCTTGTTCTTTGTGTTAAATTATTTGCTACATAAATGAGCAGTTTTATCTGTAAAGAAATAGGTGATATACTTAATAATTTTTTGGATTTGGATGTATACATACATCAGAATCATAATCAAAATGTACTGTTTTATTAAAAAACAGTAAGCTAATAAGTTAGCCTGCCACATGCTAATACACTAACTACTTGCAAGTTAACAAGTTAGTCTGCCACAATTACATGGTTACTGCTAGAAGACATGAGTCTTCTGGATCAGAGACAAAGGACAATTTACTACTAAGAGCAATAGCAACAACCAGAGTATCAGCATCTGCACTGACACCCAGAGCCCCAATTCCTATAGTGTTGCATGATAAGAGAGGAATCCTAAATGTAGGGAACTCAAATCTTTTATAACAGGCAGTAAATGTACCTGCCCATTGCTCCAGACAGGGGTACTATTTCTATGATCCAAGGCTGTAAGCAACCCTAACCTTTCCTCTGGAAGGAGACAGTATCTCCATCTTCCAACTCTTTTCTCATTATAAACATCCTTGAAAAGATGGTTGAGAACAAAGGACAATCAGTGCTTTGCTTTGCAAGACATGTAGAAATGAAAGAGACTCATGGAAGATTGCCTCTCAACAATCCTAAGCAATGATTTCTGGGGAGAGTCCAGAGGGACAGAGAGAGGATCTTTTCCTGATGGCTTTCCTGGTGCGAAGGGAGACAAGGCCCCTTCATTTGGTGAGAGTTGAGTTTGGGTGAGCTTCCACTGACCCTTGTGACCTGAGAAGAAGAAAATCCCATGTCCTATCCTTCCTTTCTTTCCTGTCCCAATCTCTCAGTTTCCTAGGACATTATAGTAGCTGTCTTTGCATCTTGAGCTCTGACTTGGAAATCAATTGCCTTAGAAATAATTTATAATGGCAGTCAGATTCCCTGACTATTCTTCTCACTGCCTCCAATCTCAGTCTCCCCAAAGGCCCTATTAACCCATAATGTATCTGATTTATAGAACATTCAGTTTCAACTGCATTGTGAATTAAATAAACTTGGCAGGCTAGCTGGAGACCATAACCACCACTTACAGAGTCTCCAGTGTGGGAAAATGTGTTTTATTAATGAATGCGCTTAACAAATGACTTTATGGGCCATGCTTCTCATTAGATTGCATCTTTGTGTTTAATAATCAAGTTTTAGAATGTTATTAGAGGAAGTTTACTTTTGCAACTGTCTATGAAAAATGACAGTATTTTCATGGCAGTAAAAAGGTTATCCCAAGCCAAAAGCCTACAGAAAAAAATAGACTTATCTTTTTATTAGGAGATTAAAGTTTAGGGTGTATGAGCTAACATGTTCTGTCAGATTATCATATTCTCTCCCTAGAGAAATGTGATGGCCAAAAAGCAGGCAGTAAAAGAAAAAACATTTGATGACATTTCCTAAAAACCCATGAAAAATGAGAAGTTTGTAATATGTCAGGAAGAAAAAACCCAAGGAATGATCTCACTCTCACTGGAAAAGGACTGTATCTTTGAGAACCTCTCCGAGTATTCCCAGTTTACCTTCAAATTCCCTTGTGTTGTGGGACTCTTGCTGTGCAACAGGACATTACCATTTATCCTCAAAATATTCTCTGTGATATTCCACTTTCCAATTTGCTTTTGTTTAACCTTACCCCATTACACACAGCTATCGAATATTTTCTTATGTGCCTTCCCATTTAGAACTCATCAAACATTTTTACCATTTTATCATTTTCTATCAATTTTTACATAACTTTTTTTAGAATTTATGCTCCTTTTCTCCTGGTTGAAAATTATCCAGTTAGTTATATTTTTCCTATTTGGAGAGACTGAAAGCTGATTAGCAAAGCCAAGTGCATTGGCCTAAATTGTAAGAAAAGGGGCAATCACTATTTTGGTGCTCAACAGATTGTTGACCTTGTTTGTTTATCAAAGTGAGGGTTTTTTGGTAACAATGCCACCTTTAACTGTCCTTTACTTTTGCTGTTCTCATAGGATTTTACTTGATGTTGGTCTGGGGGAAAACCACCTTTTGGTCCTTTTTAATTACAGTTCTCCATCTCTTAATTTATCTATCTTGTTGAATTTGTGTTGGGTTTTTCATATTTCTAAAGCACATTCTTGAAATTTTACAAAATATTATTTTAAAATACCAAATTACTATTCTAGGAAGTAGCTTTGAATATTATAGGAAAGATTATATTAATTAACACCCTAAAACTTAAAAATTTAAATGGATATTATCTCCTTCGATATGACTGCCATAGGAATTTCTACTTTTATTCCATCAATCTTGCCATTTTTTTAAAACAATTTTTGGAACTCCTCTTGTGGATTTGTCTTTGGAACCGACTGCTTTGTTTTAATAAACTCAGTGGTAGTAAATCTTCATCTTTTTAAGTATGAACTTTTCTTTTTTGATAGAGATCATTGTCATCCATTGTCTGGTAAATAGGTTAATGAGCAGACTGGGGGACTATTTAGGAGAAAAGGTATCTGACTATAAGGAATGAGGGTGGCATTCTTTTTTTTTTTTTTTTTTTTTTTTTTTAAGATTTTATTTATTTATTTGACAGAGAGAGACAGTGAGAGAGGGAACACAAGCAGGGGGAGTGGGAGAGGGAGAAGCAGGCTTCCCGCAGAGCAGGGAGCCCGATGCGGGGCTCGATCCCAGGACCCTGGGATCATGACCTGAGCCGAAGGCAGACGCTTAAGGACTGAGCCACCCAGGCGCCCCTGAGGGTGGCATTCTTGTCTGACTAAACTGGCTCCAAAGACAACTTCAGAAAGGACTTCGGAAAGGTTTTAGAGCTTTGTCAGGAGAAGTTGGCTGCCTGTATGTCTGGCTCCTGCGCAAATCCCTGGTTCGGGCAGTGATAGTGATGTATCACATAAGTCCTGGCATGCCTTTGTCCTGAACTCATCTGGTAGGTCATTTTACTCTAAGGGAAATGGGAAATGATTTAAGGATTGTGAGCAGATGAGTGCCATGAACTGACAGGTTTTAAAAGGATCATTCTGATTGCTGTATTGAGAAGACACTGAAAAGGAAAGAGTAGAAGATGGGGCAGACTACAGGAGTCTAATTAGGAAGCTAGTGCAGCAATCCAGGCAAGAAATGATGTTGGCTCAAACAAAGACAGAAAGTAGAAGTGGTGAAAGGAGGTTGGATTCTGGATATACTTTGAAGATACAGTCAATAGAATTTCCTAATATTGGGCTAGACTGGGTCTCAGCTAGGAGTTATTTTTCCTCCTAAAGGGATATTTGGCAATGTCTGGAGGCATCTTTGATTGTCATGACTAAAGGCATGCTATAGGGATTTAGTGAAGAGAGGCCAGGGTTGCTGCTATGCATCCTATGTTGCACAGGACAGATTTCCACAAGAATTACCCAAAGAATTACTGAGTTCAAAATGTGAATTGTGCTGAAGTTGAGAATCCCTGTTCTTGTTGCACTTTGAGCATTCCTTTGTAAGTTCCCCAACAATATGCTTTAGGAGAGCCCACTTCAAGAATTTCAACACTAGGGCGCCTGGGTGGCTCAGTTGGTTAAGCAACTGCCTTCAGCTCAGGTCATGATCCTGGAGTTCCGGGATCGAGTCCCGCATCGGGGTCCCTGCTCAGCAGGGAGTCTGCTTCTCCCTCTGACCCTCCCACCCTCTCATGTGCTCTCTCTCTCTCATTCTCTCTCTCAAATAAATAAATAAAATCTTTAAAAAAAAAAAGAATTTCAACATTAAGCTAATGCAATTGTTCCAATGCCCACAGAAGAAGACAGACTCTAGCAAACTTCATTCTGCCACTGGACTGAAAGCTTAAATTAGAAAGAAACTTCCCCAGGGGGCATGTTGTAGGAATAATGATAAGTCTGCTCAGAGGTGACTTTATCCACCAGTGCATCCAGAAGGAGGGCTACTAAAGTCAGGACTTCTGCTTAGACAGCCACCCAGCCTCTATAGGAGCCACTGAAGTCTACACTTATGGAAGTTCCTTCTGAGTCTCCTGGGCAGAAAGGCAGCAAGAAATAGGGACAAATCTAAGTGGAGCCTGCCCTACCAAGTGTCCCAGGTTCATTATACCAGAGGAAGAAATCTGTTGTCCACCATAACTAGTCAACCACTGGACAGATTTGCCGTTTTAAGAATTCATCTAGTTGGGTGTCCTCACTCTGTGCGATTATCAACTCTATGATATGTGTCAAATAAATACAACTTGGAAAGCTACTCTATGAATATAGGCATACTTTCCTTAGAAATATTTTATTTGAGAAGAGAATTATCAAATCTCTTAATCCTAATTCTTGGAAATAGAGCCAATATCAAAGTAATGTGGGTGTTTGTATTGGCAATAACACATTAGGAAAGACAAAGCCACAAAACTGCTGCCCTGTCTGAGTAGACAACAAAATTACACAGGCTGTCTTTGTTATCCATATATTTACTATTCAAGTTCTCAAACTTATAAGGTTCATAGACAAGCAAAAATATTATGAAACAAAAATATTCGATAGGAAACTACTACATACAAAATTTGTCCAAACTCAAAAATCCCTTTCTGCTTTATACTAGCTTTATCATTTGCAATACTTTCATATCTTTGCCATTTTCTTTAAAAACTATGACATGTTGGGGCATCTGGTGGCTCAGTCAGTTAAGCAACTGACTCTTGATTTGGGCTCAGGTCATGATCTCAGGGTAGTGAAATAGAGTCCAACATAGGACTCCCTGCTAAGCAGGGAATCTGCTTGAGATTCTCCCTCTCCCTGTGCCCCTCTCCCTGCTTAGACTCTCTCTCCTTCTCTCTCTCTCTCAAATAAATAAATAAATCATTAAAAAAGAAAAATATATGTAACATGCTATAATTATCAATGAAACTGAAAATCTTACAAAATGTACAGGTTTTCATGAAGCCCATAAAAGTGAAATCAGAATAACAGCTAATCTATTGAAAAATAGAGATCTGATGACAAAGTAAGTCCCTCAAAAGAGGCCCTGAAGAAGTCCTTGAGTATTTTGCAAGCATAACTATAAGCATGCTACAAAAGTTGAGTGACAAGTGAAGGAAGTCCTACTGTGCTATTCTATAACTCTGTTGGAAAAAAATTAACCCCTCAAAAAGACCTTGGTTTATTTTTTGTGCATCCTAAGAATTAGCACAATCATATGCAGACTCTAACCTAGATGTTGTTAATTACAAAATAAGTGTAGTTTAATAGTTTATAGACTAATATCTTAGCTTTTTTCCTCAATAGAAAAATACACAGAAATTTCCCTCCAAATTGCCTTATTCTCTGTCATTCCCACCACTCACATTACAAGCTCAATTCTTAATTAAAGCTGCAGTTAGCTTCTGTCCACTTATTAGAGTTTGACTTATATCTTCTACCTCAAGACCAGTACAACTTTCTTTTCTGCTTAGTGGTTAAATTGGCTGGATTAGTCACTGACAGTAGATGGACACTTAACTCCTCAGAGCTACAGGGACACCGGGCCCAAACCTCAAAGCACCTCAAGAAGCTCTAGAACCCATTGAAATGTCCTATTAGATTAGATTAGGTTAGGACGAAGGCCTATTTGAGAAAATTGCAACCTAAACAAATAGATGGTCCTTTCAGGCCAAGGAATCCTCAGTCTGGAGAAGCCTCCCAAAGTGACAAAATAGCTTAACCAAATATGTCCCAAGCTTAAGATGACTGGCCAGCTCTCCTGTCACTTTTCAAAGCCAAATAAAAGCTGAAAGAGAGTCTTCCTCTTTTGCATTTTACAAATTGGCTTGGTCCCAGAATGGCTTTATTGTATTTCCCCGACCTGCCCATCATTTCAAGCCCAGCTCCTGCAAACTTTTATTTTTACAGATGAGAAAACTCAGGCCTGGAATGGTTAAGTCATTTTTCAAGGTCACAAACCTAATCAGTGGCAGAGCTGAGATTTGAACCACTGCAGCTTGATTCCAGTACCTATGCATGTCACCATCCTGCACTATTGACACTATTGGCAGTCGAATATCTGGCAAAAAATAGGAAAGAAGACTAGGGTTCTAGGCTGCCACGAAGAGAGATTTAATGATGAGACAGTCTTGTGGCAAAGGTTGGATCACACCAAGAGCAGCTGCCTGCAGCACCTACCTGTGAAGATAAACTCAGCTCTATAGAAATTAACCAATTTAAATCCCTAGAAATTCCTTCTGAAACAAAGGCTCCTAGAAATCTTACATAAACAATGTAAGATGGTATTTAAAGCTAGACCAAAATTTAAAACAAACAAACCAAACAAGACAAACTGATCCTAACCTCCTCCTCTAGTACCAAGCGTTGGGAACACCATGCTTCTTTTTTTCCATCTCAAACAAATGGCAACATAATTAATAATGCTCGGCTACTCCCTCTCCATGGCATCGTGAATACAAATCACTAAGTTTTCTTTTTTCTCGTTTTGTTTTAAGATTTTTAAAGAATTTATTTATGAGAGAGAGAGAGAGAGTGGGGGGGGTGGAGCAGAGGCAGAGGGACAAGCAGACTCTGCACTGAGTGCCAAGCCAACAGGAAACCCAATCCTAGGATCCTGAATGCATGACCTGAGCCAAAACCAAGAGTCAGACGTTTAACCGAATGAACCAGCCAGGCGCCCCTCAATGAGTTTTCTTTGTCAATATTTTTTGAGATCATCAGAAGGAGGATGTCACATAATTCCAACGTGAATTATCTTTTGCTTACTTTTAACCACTTCTGCTTTCTGTACTCATTCACATTACACGCAAATCTTTCTTGATCACTGCAAGTCATTGCTTCTATTTTGCACTATGTGTATTTTCAGTTACCTAAAGAAATGTATCCATCATTACTCCCTCATTAAATTGGTTTTACCATTAAACAACTGAAAAGATGCCATCAAGGAGCCAATCCATGGGAAATTAGATTATTTCTTTAAAATCAGATACAACTGCTGTTGTATTATAGCAAAGTCCATACCTATTATTTTGTCCTCTGTTATATCATTTTTAATGTAACAGAATAATCTTTATGGCCTTTTATTCTTCTTTTATTAGTTCTCTAATATTTGTGTGGCTTTATCTGGCTATGAGTTTTTGGATTTTTTCGTGTATATATAATTTAATTTGAAGACACTTTTTTCCCCTCAATAATTTTACTTGTGTCTCATTTTCTTTATAGGTATTTATTTTTGTTGATAGTACACTAAATATCATCCATAGTCTTCAAAGTAGTTTCATCTAAGTCCCATTTCTTCATTTCTATTTAAAATATATATATAGGTCAGAAACATAATTATTCTATCCCTTTGAAGTTCTCTTTTAAAGCCTATGTTAATTGTGCAGTCTCAACTGACTACCTAAAACTTCAATGTTTTTTATCACATATAAGCAAACAATGCTTTTACCAATTAAGATTTCTAAGATTTCAGTTCTCCTTTTGCTGCTACAAAAGTTCCATTATAATGGTGGTTTTCAAAGTGTAGTCCCAGGATCAGTAGCATCAACATCTTCTGGAAATGTTTTAGAAAATGCAAATCTTTGCCCCATCTCCCCACCCCACACCCCACACCCCCACCCATACCTACTGAATCAGAAAGTGTAGCCCTGGCATCCAGCAACCTGTGTTTGAACAAGCCCTATGCGTGATTCTGATGTTTGAGAACCATTGCATCATAGAGATTATTTTCAAGGTCCTTGCGGTCATGAATGATGTCTTTTCATCTTTTATCACTCCCATGAGTGTCTAGTACTATGCCTGGCATGTATTAGGTACTTAGTAAATATTGCTTGTATAAATGAATCCATTGATTAGCCAATCATTTCTAGGATTGGTTTGGCATTGTCTTTTCCTGACTTCTCTCTTCTTCACATTTGTTACCCATAAAATTGAAGTAATATTATGAAGAGGCTTAAGAGTGGACTGAACACGACTCTCACTGGGCTCTGTCACAGTTTTGTCAGCACAATGCTGTCACAGTGCCCAGTGTTACTTTTAAGTTCTCCACGAACAGTGGTTTTTCAGGATTTTTAGAAGCAACTTGCATACCAAGCAGGAAGAGCACAAAGAAACTGCAGGATATTGAACTGTGCAGAGAACTGCATTGCACTTATATCATCACAGCATCTTATTTCCCTCCCTCATGTAAAAGGGCAAGTTTGCCATCTGATAAGCATTCAGCAGTTTCTGCCACTGTACCCATAATAGAAAGCCAGGAAGATCAACCATGATATCTGAATCTATAGGTATAATTCCATGCTCCAGAAGTAGTATTTGCCTGGCCTGAGAATTATGTAAGAAACATAGTTCTCGATTGTTTTTTTGCTCAAAGAGTTTCTTCATAAAGCTATGAAAAAAATACTGTATTTCTGTATTTCATGAAATATTCACAGATAATGACATTTTTGCTGAAATTATGTAATCAGCCATTCCTGATTTGGTGCCATTATAATTAACGTTTATTTGAAAATCCTCAGAGAAGGACAGAAGATACGTCTCCAGTTTTGTAATGATCAGAGGTTATTCTCCTGGCTGCTCTTCCAAACACCTGGGTTAACACCTATGTAAATCGTATAATGCTAATGTGTGCATATCAATGAAGGTCAAGCTTTACCGTTCCCATAGCTAATTTTTTTAAAAACTAATTTCCTCCTTTTGACAGTATTATTACCAACAGATTCTTATCCTTGCACAGCCAAACATAACACTAAAGAACAGCAACCTCCTCCCTTACACTTCTAATGCTTCATCTCTTTTATTGTAAGATACTCTTGATTGCTGTTTCCAGTAGTTTGGTCTGATGTGTTGCAAAAAGCCTGCTGTCACACAAAGAACCTGGATTTTCAGGGTATTTTTTTTTTCTTCAGAAAACGTGGGTTTCAATCCTTTAGCTACATTAAAGGCAATCACTTCTCTTTTGAACTGTAATTTCCATATCCCTAAAGGAAAGATGACAGCTTGGTGAAAGCAACCTTTAAAAAGTCAGTTGCTATGGCTGCTATCAAAAACAAAACAAAAAACAAAAAAATCAAAACAACAACCAGAAAATAACAAGTGTTGGCGAGGCTGTGGAAAAATTAAAACCTTTGTACACTGCTGGTGGGAATGTAAAATGGTGCAAACACTATGGAACAGAGTATGGTGGTTTCTCAAACTTAGAAATAAAACTACCATATGACTCAGTAATTTCACATCTGAATATATACCCAAAATAATTAAAAACAGCATCTGGAAGAGATATTTGTACAGCCATATTCATAACAGCATTATTCACAATAGTCAAATAGTCATTCATTAATAGATGAATGGATAGACAAAATGCAATACATACATACAAAGGAATATTATTCAGCCCTTAAAAGACAATAAATTTGGACGAATGTTACACATAGGTAGACCTTGAGGACATTTTGCTAGGTGAAATAAGCCATTCACAAAAAATACAAATACGGTATGATTTCACTTAGATGAGGTATCAAGAACAATCAAACTCGTAGAAACAGACAGTAGAATAGTTGTTGCCAGGTCCAAGGGGGTGGAAGAGTTGGAGAGTTGTTGTTTAACGGGTATGGAATTTCAGCTTTGCAAGATGAAAAAGTTCTGGAGATCAGTTGCACAACAATGTGGATAACCTTAACACTAGTAAACTGTACACTTAAAAATATGTAAGAAATTAAAACAATGAGATATCACTACACACCTACTGGAATGGCCAAACTCCAGAACGCTGACAACACCAAATGCTGGTGAGGATGTGAAGAAGGAGGGGGGTTAGTACTCATTCACTGCTAGTGGGAATATAAAATAGTACAGCCATTTCAGAAGACTGTTTGGTAGTTTCTTACAAACTAAAATATATACTCTTCCCACATGATCTAGCAATCAATCTCTTTGGTATTACCTAAAGGAATAAAAAATTTATGTCCACACCAAAACCTGTATACAGATGTGTATAGAAGCTTTATTCACAACTGCCCAAGCCCCAAATCAAACAAGATGTCCTAAACTGTGGTATATCCAGTCAATGGAATATTGTTCCACATTAAAAAGAAATGAGCTATTAAGCCATAAAAAGACATGGAGGAATCTTAAATGCATATTAGTTAGAGAAAGAAGCCAATCTAAAAAGGCTACATATTATATGATTCCAACTATATGACATTCTGAAAAGGCAAAACTATGGAGAAAATAAAAAGATCAATAGTTGTCAAGGGCTAGAGGGAGGGAGGGATGAATAGGTGAAACACAGAGGACTTTTTAGGGCAATGAAACCATTCTGTGTGACATTATAAATTAAAATGTACAGCACCAAGAGTGAACCCTAATGTGAACTATGGACTTTGGGTGATAATGATGTGTCAATGCAGGTTCATCAGTTATAATAAATGTACCCCTCTGGGGGTGGGATAATGGGGAAGGCTATGCACATATGAGGGCAGGGGTATATGGGATATCTCTGTACCTTCCTCCCAATTTTGCTGTGAATCTACAATTCCTCTAAAAAATAAAGTTTCTCAACTGAAAAAAAAGTTAAGATAAATTTTATGTTATTTCGTCACAATTAAAAATAAAAATCACTTGCTTTAGAAAATGTACCTTCTTGAAAGAAAGGACTCTATCAATTTGCTATTTATTATTATCTCTCAGTGTTCTAATCCCCCAAAAAGTATAACTATAAAAGTTTAACAAAAATATAATAAAAGCATAGAGCTATAGTTTGTACCTATGTGTAGTTCATTTATACAGAAAATCCACTGCAGCACTAGGAATGTTACAAATCTGCTCCGTTTCGATTGACTCCCAGACTCTACAGTGGAGCCATGAGTGAGTGGAGTATTTCTATGACGAGAGAACATTTCTCCAGCAGGAGAGGAGGGCTCTTTCTCGACTCTGCTAGTCATTTTTTCTGCCAGGCTGAGGGAGTGCACCGCACACAGTCCTGGGCACTGAAAACCACTGAGAAGACAAGGCAGAGAACAACTGCAAGAAGCAGGTCCCCCCAGTGTGTTGAGAGATTATTTGCCACAGTAGTCTTCCTCACCCCCTCCCTTGGCTTCTTATACCCCCTTCCTTTCCCCCGGAATCTAGAGTGAAAGACGCATGAATGCAAAAACCAAGGTAAGGAAGTGGCTTTTTCTCAAGGCCCCAAAGGCAACTACTGTGACAGTTCAACTGTTCTCTGGAGAATTCAACAAACAGCCAGTTAGAAGTAGTTTTTTTGCTTTTTTTTTTTCCTCCTTTTCCTTTCTTGCCTTCCTGGTTATAAAGAAAAAACCACAGTGGTAAATCAGTCTGGTTCTCTTTCCTTTACAGGTGGGCTACACTGTGAAGGTGGTCAAGTTTCTCTTCCATTGAGCCCTATAGCACCACCCACCATGACCACAGCTACTAGCACTTTCTCTGTGTTGGCCCCATTTTCAGAGAGGATCTCCACCTGCTAGGCCAGCGCTTTCCTCACTCCTTCATATACTCTGAATACAAACTCCAGATTCTGAATCTTTCCCACTTCTGCCTCTCATCCCTATGCTCCAGAAGTCAAAGCTTTTTTTTCTGTACTAAATCTCTCAGACTAATGACAAACTATGGAAACTGCTATATTGGTTTACACTAGGTTTTGGTTGTTGATTCAGACTTACCTCCAGAATAATTTCCATTTTAGAACATCATTTCATACCTAAACATAAAGTATTGATAAACCTGAGGTAAAACTCCCAGGCACTGTATTATATCTTGCCAAATTAAGGGACCAGGCAGTCTTTCTAGGGCCTTTCAAATCATGTCACATGATTAGCAGCCTGCTCTGCTATGCAAAAAGGCATCTTTACTCTTTACACTTTGTTCCTGCAGTTGTTCATTTATTTTATTTTTTTTAAAGATCGTTTTTATTTGAAAGAGAGATGGTGACAGAGATAGCAAGAGAGAGCGCAAGCACAGAGGAGATGGAGAAGTGGGCTCCCTGCTGAGCAGGGCTGCCTTTGGCCCAGGTCATGATCTCAGGGTCTTGGGATCGGATTGAGCCCTAAGCCAGGCTCCCTCTCCCTCTACTGCTCCCCCTGCTTGTGCTCTCCTGCTTTCTCTCTGTCAAACAAATAAATGGAAATCATTTTAAAAGTTAAAAAGAAAATAAAATGCCCATGAAGCCACAGAAAGAAGAAACTTATGACTACACCGATCATTAAGACAGAAGCCAGCCTAATTCTTGTATGTGGGAAAGAGCAATACTAATTCTAAAGCGGAGTGAGATTGGTAGAAATATCTTCTCAGAGAGAAGACTTTCCCCCTTTGAATCTATGGAAAAAAAGTCCTGGGAGAAAGGAGGGAAAGTAGTAAAGAGTGCATTTCTTCTGAGGCATGGATCTTAACATCGAGTTTAGAGGGCAGTCAAGATTTTACACAAGTCATTAGGATTCGTGATAAAAAGTGTTTTCACATTTAATGTTGCCTTTCTCCCCACATGGGTCTGGTTCTTCAGGCTTCTGCATATACAGTGTTCCTATATCTCTGGGTTTAAAATATTGTACTGTATTTGAACAGACTTTAATTTCCCCATTTTTATAATATACTATTTAGTTAATCCTTTGAATAAAATGATAATAAATTCAGCATATTGTTGCAAAATTTGCACAGATAATTGCCTTATTTACGCATTCTCTTTTTTGATAACAGCATTTCATGGCTGACTCATATCCCGAGTTTAACGTATGCTAACACTCCCAGAGCTTACAGAGTTATTTTCCCATATTACCACTAAATATTCTACCCCTGTAACTGATTTTCATTGGTTTCTGCAGTCCTAGATTTTAAAATCACAGACCTGTACCTCTGAACCAAATAATACATTATATGTTAAAAATAAAAAAGGAAGAAGAAAATAGCAGGAAGGGAAAAAAGAAGGGGGGTAAATCAGAGGGGGAGACGATTGGACCATGAGACTACGGAGTCTGAGAAACAAACTGAGGGTTCTAGAGGGGAGGGGGTGGGGGGATGGGTTAGCCCATTGATGGGTATTAAGGAGGGCACGTACTGAATGGAGCACTGGGTGTTATACCCAAACAATGAATCATGGAACACTACATCAAAAACTAATGATGTTGGGCGCCTGGGTGGCTCAGTTGGTTAAGCGACTGCCTTCGGCTCAGGTCATGATCCTGGAGTCCTGGGATCGAGTCCCACATCGGGCTCCCTGCTCAGCGGGGAGTCTGCTTCTCCCTCTGACCCTCCCTCCTCTCATGCTCTCTCTCTATCTCATTCTCTCTCTCAAATAAATAAATAAATAAATAATAAAAAAAAACCTAATGATGTAATGTATGGTGATTAACATAACATAATAAAATTAAATTAAAAAAATAGTATCTGAAGCATAGAGCAGTTGCACAATCAATACAATTCAAGTAAATTTTTCAAGCAGAGAGCCCCTAAAAAGTGTGATGTAAGTAAAAAACAAAAGCTGACCTCTGTTCTCAAGCAAATTCCACATTCAAAAAACAGTCTTTACCTGGAAGCATTTGAATCAAATTAACAATTACTGGAGATGAAGTAAACTGACAGGAAAATTGCTTGAATTAGTCCGTCTGGAAAAAAGAAAACAGAAGACAGTCATCGTTTTAAGATATAAAAGATTATTTTAAAACGTATACCGTATAGCAAACTTGTTCAAAAATGTATCCTCATTTATAGATGAAGAAACAGAAGTGTTTGTCCTTGATCAATACAGGGAAAGGAATAGAAAGTTTTCTGAAGTTGTGAGGGTTTTCGTTTGTTTTAGGTCTTGGGCTCCAATCCAATATTCCACTTCTCCATTTCAAATGTATCCCCAAATAAACAGAATGCAAAGAATAAGGACATGAACAGACACCTAAAGCTAAAATGACAAAAGAACAAAATAGGAACATATAAATGAGTAGTTTAAGTGAAGCCATATTTTCAAGAAAAAATTTTGTAGATGTTAATAAACCAGCATATGGCTACAAAGTACCGAATGTTCAGCAGCTGACTCTAAAATAATGTTACGGAAAACTTTCTCTTTACAGCACCATGTCTTTTATTAAAAGACACATTATTATGTGCCATAGCCCAGATGTAAATCTGACCTACCTTTTTTGCACAAGATGGCCCAAGAGAATGCTAGAAAAGCTAAATATCAAGACTATGCAGAGCCAAAATTAGCTGAGCATGGATAAAAGTATGAAAAGAAATACCCCAAATTGCTAACAGTGGTTGTCACTACGGGATGGACTCAGAGCTGAGGAAAGATTGGAATTATCAGTTTTATATCATGTATTTTCTGCTCGAATACTTTTAATTAGTTATAATGGTCGTGTTACTTTTATAATTTATAAATTAATTATTAAAACTTTTGGCCAGACAGTGCTGCTTGTCAGTTCAAGCAATGTCTTACTTCGAGAAACAACACTTACTAATGACCCATAAATTCCACTCCTTGATTCCTACCCTCTCTCCCTTCCGTTGGACACACCGCCACACCCACAGAAAAGCCTCGGAACTAATGCCAGGTAGCCTATTGGAGGGCGTAGAAAAGGAGGAGCGCAGGTAGGCGGAATTTTTAGACCATCCGTGTATTCAGAGTGAGTTAAGGGAAGAAGCTGTGAAAACTAGAAACAGACCCTGAATCCAGATTCCCAAACTGAGCTTCTTGCCTAAGGATTGTCCCACACGCTGCCGCCCCCCCCACACAAGAGTTCCTGATTTGGTTGGGTTTTTTACACTTCACTTTTTACCCCCCCCCCATAGAATTCTACCAAAAAGATCATCTTTTCATTTACGTCTCTCTTTAAAATACAAATACAAATACCTTTTGAAAGAGTAAAGTGCTATCTCCTATGCTATTAGCAGATACTTTATTCCTATTAATAAACATTAGCTTCATTTTATGACCTCAAAACAGCCAGCTGATGTTAGCTTTGCTGCGCGGAGAGAAGGCTATGGCTTGTAAGCATATCGGCAATGGGAGACCCAGACATGGAACGGAAGACTTGGTACAGCAGAGAGCATGGGAGTCTGGGGACCACAAAAGAGCACCGGAAGTCACAAAGGAAGATGGGTCATAGAAGAAGGTGGTCGAACCCAAAATACATGGGGGTACTTAGAAATGCCCCCAAAGAGGAAAAAATAAACTCTTTTTGCTCCTTTCACCTGCTTCTCTTTCCTCTCCTTCTTTTTTACTTCAAATATTAAACAAGAATTAGTACTTCAAACGAGTTATATATAATGGCCTAAATACATTTTAGTTGAAGGTCCCTCCTCCATCCCTCCACCCGCAACGACTCCCCACCACTTCCCACAGCCTAAACACTCCGCATTTGTCCACTGCCCAGGAAAAGGTTTGCAAAACAGCTTATCAAAGCCTGTCAGTCAGAAGTACACTTGTCAAGGCCATTTCTACGGACTGAATGTTTGTGTGTCTGCAAAATTCATGTTGAGAAATCTAATCTCCAGTGTGATTTTATTTGGAGATAAGGCCTTTGGGAAGAGATTAGGTCATGAGAATGGAGCCCTCATAAAAAGCACCAGCGCCCTTATAAAAGGGACCCTGGAGAGGTCATTGCGCCCTCCCCCTATTGAGTTTACAGAGAGAAAACAGCTGTCTATGAACCAGGAAGCAGACCCTCACCAAACACCAAATCTGGCTCTTTAATCCTTGGACATTCCAGCCTCCAGAACTGAAAGAAATAAAGGTCTGTTTGTTGTAAGCCACTCAGTTTAGTGTTTGTTATAGCAAAAGACTAAGGCAGGCCTGCCATCTGCTTTGGGGGGGAGTAAAGTAGACCCCAGAGGGCCACACCTGACCAATAATAGATGGCTGATTCTTTCACCAAGATGGAAATGAAAGCCGAGAAGAGCTGAATGGCCAGGGCTGGTTGAGGGGAATATCAGGGGTTGGGTGGAGAACTGGAAGAGAGAGGAGACTCTGGGTGGGGGAGAGAGGCACAGAGGTGGGGAAGAGTATAGAGCCATCTAACAGAAAATGTTACCAAGTCTCTGTTGTGTCCTGTGCAATCTGAGTCCCCTTCCCAATTCCCTACCAAGTACTCGGGAAAACATCCACTCCTCACAATCAGAATTAGCCCCCTTTTTGCAGATAAATTACAGAGCTGAGCAAGGTTAAGTGCAAAGTAAAAAAAGGCTTCTCCTCAGGACTCCACTTATATGTATACAAATATATATGCTTATGAAACATAAAAAGAAAGTTGTTTGGATAGAGTGGTGATAATCTTTTTCTTTTCCATTGTTATCATATAGTTTTATAATACATAAATATTTTGTTTCCAAGAAAGAACTTTGAATTTAAGTATGTGCATACTTGTCCAGAGTGGGGAGGTTCCTGCAAGGTCCTCTCTCCAGCCTGGCCTGAGTCACATCGCCTGTGCCATAGACTCATCTGATGCCTCCCAGCAGGTTTTGGAGCTCTTCAGAACATAGGCCCCAAACAGACTCAGGGCTTCAGAGACAGGCTTGGGTGCATCCTATTAATAAACATTAGCTTCATTTTACGTCTGCCAGTAGTAGAGGTGGCAGTGCCCTATAAAACCATAGCTATGAAATTCAAGCAGCACAGCCAGCGACAGAGAACTCACCACACATGTGTTCAAAAATGGTTGATAAAGTAAGCTAACTGAAAGAGTGACATTTACTAGCAGTGTTTCTTGGTTTTCCAGCATGGTTTCTCACTTGAGGACTTCCAACACTTTTAAGTGAGATAAGTGAAGATAGCATATAAGTTGAGCTTTTCAGAACACTCAATTCAATGCCATGTATCCTAGGAGTAGCTAGGAAATATTTACTGAAAGCAGTGGGGCCTATATAAATCCAGCTTTTAAAAATAGATTTCAAAAATCATTCAACAATTTTTTCGTCACCAATTTACATTTACCTCACTCACACTTATGATTTCCCAGCTCCTTCACCTCTTTTGTCTTCTCAGTATCAATGCATTAAAAGAACACAAGCATCCTGCTAAAGCCAAAATATTTTAAAGCATTCTTATGGGCAAGCGTTTTATATGAAAATGAAATCCAAAGGACCTGGGAGAAACAGAGCTTATGTAGCTTCTTTTGGGCACACACTGGTGTCTCCTCCAGCCTTTCTGATCCTAACCTCAATTTTTATTTTATAGTTTAATTAACTCTATAATTTGGAAATTTCACTGTTCATCTAGCATATTTAGGAGGTGAGAGATGATGACTTGAGTCTCCTGATGCACCAAGATAAAAACATCTGGAGATCACAGGAGTTGTAAAGTAATGGTTAACCCAGAGCCAGATTGCCCAGAGTCAGACCCCAACTCTTACTCTCACTCCCTGTGTGATTATGGGCAAGTTACATCACTGCTCTGCATCTCAGTGTTTTCATTTATAAGGTCAGGATAAATAGTACCTGCTTTATAGAGTTGGATAAGTTGAGTAAATGTACATGAAGTGCTTAGGACATTGTCTAACATATAAGAAACCATCAATAAACTTGACCACTAATATTGGAAGGATCAAATGAACTTCTGTGGCGTGTTAGGAGCTCTTATAACATGGCTTACATGGGGTTGTCAGTGGAAGGTAGAAAAGGGCTTACTTTCTTGATCCTTTGAGGACATTTCAGCTTGTAAATAGAGAAATATAAAGGTTTCTCAATAATAATAATAATTCCATAATAATAATGCACAAAAGTTATAATTTACTTATGAGTCAATGAGATTTAATTATCAGTGTGAACACTGGAGGGAAAAAAAGGAACAGAAACTTCATTCCCTGCCGACAATGTGAATTTTAGTGTTGGAAATGACTTTTTACTTGTTTGCACAACTATAGCAAGGGTATAAACTTTAAAAGATTTCTGATTTTGCATAGCTTTTGGTTCAACCCCAGTTAAGGGAAACAAATAGAAATACATGAGGATACATGATTAAAAACTGCAAAAGGAGAAGAATTGTTTACTTATTTATATTTTAATGAGAAAAGAATAATGTTTAACTCTAGAAAAATCACTCATTTTACCTGGAAGTTGAAGATCCTGCATACAAATGAGGTAGAACCTCACACCTGAGGGTAAGACAGAGTGGGCCGGAGAAGCAGATATTGGACAATTATGTAAAACGACACTTGGCAAACAGAGAAAAACAAAGAATGACGGCAAATGTTCTGTGGCTGGTCATCTGATTCTGCAGCAGGAGGCAAGTACAATTAAAGAGGAAAATATGGAGGCATGTGAGGAGTTACTGAAATATAGCTCCATAGCTGTAGGAACATGAAGCTGCTTTTTAAAAGCAACAGAAATTTTCCAAACAAGCTGGATTCCCAAGTATTGCTTAATAACAACTTTGGATGCAATCATACTATTTACCCTAGCAAAGAGGAGTAATCTCTGCAGCATCAAGCTTTCTTGCTCTCTCCAAACACAAACACATAAGACTTCTGGTTTAAGGGGATGACAAAACCAAAATGCATGGGAAAATTACAGAGTTTAAGAAATGTTATGATGTTCATATGACTATGTTTCAGGACTTTTGATCTTCGCGGGTCTACTCAATCCTTAGCCCATGTCTCTCGCCTAGAGGGGAGGGACCATGACAACCCCTCATTCAAGAAGGACTCCAGGGCAGGACCCAATCGGCGAAAAGCAAGTATGTGCCTTCCCTTACAAAGGGTGACACCAATTCAGTATGTCCCTATTCATGAGAATGTTGTCGTCGGGAGCATTTCCTTGTAAGGAGTCCTACTGCCAATTGATCACCAGTATAAAACACATTATATATAATTGCAATATTTGTTGTTAATTTTTAAAAAAACACAAGATGATGAAAATAGCTCGATGTAGTCAAGTTCAAATAATCTAAACTATGCTCCTAAACTTCTAACTGACATGAATTAAATGATGCTTTTAAAGTTTGAAATAGGAAGTACAAGTGTGGTATTATAATAGAGTGGATTTTAGTTAAAATATCTCAGTAAAATTTAAAAGTCAAGTGTAAGCGAAATAACAAAACATCTAGATTAGTTTTCTCTTTAGTTTTATCCCGTATTGGTTTTTTTAAAAGATTTTATTTATTTATTTGACAGAGAGAGACACCCAGAGAGGGAACACAAGCAGGGGGAGTGGGAGAGGGAGAAGCAGGCTTCCCGCTGAGCAGGGAGCCCGATGTGGGGCTCGATCCCAGGACCCTGGGATCATGACCTGAGTCAAAGGCAGATGCTTAATGACTGAGCCACCCAGGCGCCCCCATATTGACGTTTTAAATGTACATAGCACCCTTATTTTTATGAACTATTCATCAACATTCTGTTCTCTTTAATTTTTTGCCTATCTTAAAATAAATTTATAAATGTAATATTTTAGACTTTAAATTTTTCCACTTTCACATTTTTGCAATTCCTTTAATGTGTCATTGAAGTTAAGGAAACTTCAAAAATATTTTCACACCTTGAATGGGTAGCATTGCTTTATTTATTTATTTATTTATTTATTTATTTATTTAGAGAGAGATTGTGTGGGTGCAGAGAGAGAAGGAGAAAAAGAATCTCAAGCCAGCTCCACACTGAGTACAGAGCTCAACTCAAGGTTCGATCCCAGGAACCCAAGATCATGACCTGAGCAAAAATCACGAGTCAGACATTTAACCAACTGAGCAACCCAGGCTCCCCACATTGCTCTTATTAATAAAGGGCCTTTACTCTGAGATAATTTATAACAGAATTATATTTATGAGGCCCCCAAGGCCAGAGTACCAAATGAGCACATTTGCATTTTATGCAGTTCATTACAGAGTTTGGGGAGAACGAGTAAATACTTTCTCCATGAAAGCAATTAAATAGGGGGTGGAGGGATGAGGTAACTGGGTGATGGACAATGGGGAGGGTATATGTTGTAATGAGCACTGGGTATTATATAAGACTGGTGAATCACAGACCTGTACCCCTAAAACAAATAATACATTATATGTTAATTAATTGAATTTAAATAAAAATTTTTCAAAAAGAAAAAAATAAGTTGAAAAAATGATTAATAATTGTATAGGTTCATTCTGTCCTATGGTTCAGAACTTTGAGCTAAACATTTTGACTTTGGAAACTTTTATGATTAATGTCATTAGGTCTAAATCAAATTTATCAGGCCAAATTAAAGTATCAGTATGATAGAAACTTTAGTAACCAATCTTTGGTTTATTGCAGGTATCAAATTATTTATTCGTGAATAACTTAGACTGATTCCAAAGAATCATATCTTTCAGCCATACATTTCCCAAATACATGTGTGGAGGAATAGCAGTAATTGTTCAATATGTTACTAATAACATTTATTTTGTTTTCACACAAATAGACTTTACATCAAATTGTTTCTCATTTTTATTTTTTTTCCTTTCTTTAAAAATAAAGAAGAATTTATACTTTCAGTCACCTGCATTCACAGCCAGGTTTTTTTCATAGGTCAGTTAATCAATGGATCCTTATTATTACTTGGGATCACCATCAATTCCTTCTCTTAGGCATTTATCTCATCAAGGTGCATGTAGCAAATGGTCATTTGCCAAAGTAATCAAGATTCTTGAGGGCAAATTTAATGTTTCTTTGTATCTCTAGGGAAAAATAGAATACCGCATGCAAAGAAATCAAAACAGTAATTATTTACAAAACGGTAAAAACTTAAAGCAGAATGGTTTTGAATCCCACTAAGCAATAGCATGAAATGCTAAAATGTGTGAATAGAATGTCTCCTTTTATGTGAAGATACTGCTAGATTTAGACAGCTATCTCTCATCAAGCCTTGATATTTTACATGTTAGGGCTCTCCCGTAGCTTTGGAGCCGATAAGCTTACATCTCCAAATATACCAACTCCTTATATCCATGGGACCTGAGTCAGAGAAGACCATTGTATACCAGATGCAGATGGACAGCTCACACAGGTGCAGTTTTTAAGATACTTGTGATTGGTGCTATCCTGAGGGTATGGAAGGAAAAAGAGGTTGCCAGGCGCACAGACCCACCTGACTGGACATGCACGGCTCTCAGATAATTTATGATGCCACTGAGTGCACGCGGGCATGCGCAGAGGGTACAATGATGTATGTGCAAGAGCCTATTGGCTGTTGCTATGGAGGCAGCCAGTAATGGCGTATAGGGAGCAAACGGAAGGACATAAAAAGAGATGACTGTGCTATGTGTACTGAGAAGGAAACCTGTGAAATTCTCTCCTCTCATTGGTTATTACTATGGAGACAGCCTTTAAAAGCCCCTAGGAGATGAAAATCAGATTCTAATTTAAACACACACACACACACACACACACACACACACACACACACACACATCTTATAGTGGGGAGTATCAGCATGAAAATATTTAAGCCGTTTTCCGGAACAACTGCTATAAGCAAGAAAATCCCCCTGGGCACAATACTGGCATTATTTAATGATGATCAAGAATATCATTTTTTGCCACCCTGGATTTCAAAAGGTTATCCATTTCAAAAAGTTATCCAGCTCATCCATTTTTATCTCCAAGTTGTATGTCAGATTCCCATACCACTGGATCCCATTGACAGGTCGCCCTTTCAAGTAATGACTACAACCCTCTGCTGCACATAAAGTGCTTAAAGACCTTGAAACCCTGATGGTTGGCAGGTAGACATATTTCAAGTTTTATCAGCTCTTCATACCTTGGGGAAATGTTTTTCAGTGGTGTATTATTAACAAGGATCCTTGGCACCCTGTTATATTAGAAAACCAGTTGAGCTTTAACCTGTTGCTCATGAAGCATAAAGGAAATCGTTGTCTCCTAAATTATTCTCTTCTGCTTCTTTTCGCGTGATAGCAGTTTGCCCCGACTCCATTACCAGAATAACCATCATCTCTTGAATCCTTTTCAGTGTTTCATTTGCTCTGAACTCCTGCTATGCATGGTATCTAAGCTACCTAAAACTTAGGTTTATCCTGGTTCCAAAAAAAATACAAAGAAATACATAACTCAGTCTAAGGAAACGTATATTGTAGGAAAAAAATATGCCTTTTGAGAATATGGAAATTAATTGCCACTACTTGTATACCAAGACAAGTACCCAGCAAATTAAAAAGTTGAATAGTTGATCATGTAAAATAAGTTAAAGGATTTTTTTTCTTCTTTTCGTAACATAAACTTGGTAATAGAATGGGAAAGAGCTTCGGTTTGAACCTTCTAGACACTACATATTGAGGCAGAATTATCTCTGTGGCTGAATTCTTCAGGAGGTATGAAACAAGTGTTATAAAGTGGACAATTGAAGTGGCTTAGAGGGTCATTGATTACTCTTTGCAAGGACGGTTCTACACATGGAATGGGGCCTGAGAGACCGTCACAGGTAGCAGAAAGCTCTGATTTTCTCCTGGAAACTTTAAAGTAAGAAATTCTACAACCAAGGGAGGCACACACTTTTATTGCAAAAGTCAAAATATTAACAGAGGTATAAATGACTACGGATTGTTCTGAGTCACCCCTGTAGCTGGGTGGAAGGATTTTGTCTTCTGCCTGAGAAAGAGAGCGCTAGAGAAAGGCCCATATAACCATAGACGGTGCATCAATTCCCTACAACCAAACATTTAACGCAAAGCCTTCTGCCCTCCAAACAAGCTCGTCTATGAATTTAACTGAGTCCTCATTATAAGTCAGGATGCTCTATCTAGAATTACAGATTTTCTTGGCTAGGGATCAGTCTGTATTTGGAAACGGTAAAATTCTATCTATGCACTCAGTGTCAGAAGCAGTCCTGAACCCAGTGTACCTTAACATTTGTCAAATACATCTGATGCAAGCTGCCTACACAACAGTGTGACAAATACCGGAACTATTAAGACGATAGATCTCATCCGTGAGACGTGCTTATACGGCCTCTGAAATGTTATAAGGTGTTGCTTATACGGCCTCTGAAATGTTTTTCAGTGTCCCATTTTTTCTTTCTTTGATGCCTAAAAGTGTGATTCAGCTTTCAAGCATTACTGATTTGGTATTTTCAAGCAGAGGGGGAAATCTGGTTCAATGTAAATATTAAATATTATTATTTACAAAGATCTTTTGACAGCAGGATTTGACCTGAACTTTTAGCAAGATGTGAAGCACGGTGTCTCATTCCTTTGACCCTAAGCATTATCCTTAGAAATTCTATTTGCAGAATGATTTTCCTGAGGAGTCTAATGCTCTTGTTTTTGATTATTACACACAGAGATCCTTAATTTTTTTGTTAATTGACTTTTTGTGCTATAACTTTGGTGTTACTATACAGATCTTGAGTTGCAAGAAAAGCCCTCTGAGGATTATTTCCTCTAAATTACATACCTAAAATTCTTGTAATTAGCTACTCAATGAATGGGAGCCCCTGGGCTAGCCTCCAGATCCAAGCAGTCTGACTTTCTATGGGCAATTACTTTGTGATGAAAATATAACATTTATTTATACTCGATTATGTTATTTTTATGAAACATTTACTCACATTAGGATATTATATTTCAGCAGTAAAAATAGCAATGTTTCAACACTCCTACAAGTATGTTCATCAAATTAGTAACAAAAGACGAAAGAACCACAAAAGATGAAAATATGTGTGACTGAATCAACAGGTCACATAAGATGATGGCTGAAAGATATGTTTGACCTCACCAGAATTCAAATACACAAAATAAAATGCAATAATATTTTTGCATAGCATAGTAAAATTGCCCAAAATAAATAATCATATATCTTAAAGATTACAAAACTTAGACCAACTAAGAAAATGAAGAACAATCTATTTTAAAAATTAGATCATTTGGATCAAACTTTAAAGGATTCTAAATACTCGGGCATAATTTGAGAGCATCTTCATTAATTTGTAACAATCATGAATGTTAATCCAATTTTTCTGTTCCCTACTGATTTAAATAGAAGGTTCTTTTTCTCAAGTTTTAGAAGTCCAGAGTTCCTCAACTGTCAGAGTGAAAATTTTATTATACCTTTTTTCATTGTTTTAAAAATGACATATATTTTACAGAGAGAGAGAGAGCAAGAGGGAGGGGTAAGAAAGAATCTTAAGCAGATTCCCCACTGAACCCAATACCGGGGGAGGGGGTGTGCTCCATCTCACTACCCTGAGATCACAGCCTGAGCAGAAACCAAGAGTCAGACACTTAACCAACTGCACCACCCAGGTGCCCCTGCACCTTTATTCATTTTAATAGTTACTTACAATCTCAGCTTACCTTTGACTTAGCTAGTGAAGTATTTCCCCAGAAGTTTAACTCCCTTTGCTGCAGAGTTCTAACTTTTCCTCCCTTACAGGATTTGACAGAAAGAGACCAGGTTGAATATGTCCAGTATTGCCCAGTATAACTTCCATGTGACAGCATTTTTCAAATCAGCAGAAAAACTCCCTCTTCTCACCATGTTTCTTTATCATGCCCATCCTTCTCCCTTTTTGAAGCCAGAGCGGGTTGAAATCCAAATTTGTATTGTACACTTTGGCTCACATTTTATTTTCCCTTGGTAGTGGGGATAGCAGGCCTTGCCTCACCTATAAATCCACTTGTTTTGTGTTTGTTATTTAAAAAAAAATACCCTTTGCATTTTGGAACAGAGTATGACATAATTTAAACAGATAATAAGATTGTTTCTTTCTCTATCCCAACTCACAGCTGCTCAGAAGCACAGATTCAATATACTACAACATTTTCCTAATTCAGTGCTCCTAGAAAACAAATTACAATATTCAGAAATTTCATCTTACTTCTTAACGATATGATTATATTAAGTTTTTGATAAAACAAATAATGTCGCATGTTCAGAAACAGATACAATACAATATTTGTGATCCCATACTAGCTTACAAGACACTTTCAGTGATTAAAAATGAATGCTCTGTATTTTCAGCAACTAAAGTACTTTTTAAAATTCCTATTTAGAGAGCACCTTAGTAAAATTAAAGATTCTAAAAATAGTAAGTAAATGTAATATATTCTTCTGCATTTTTGGTTAAAATGTTTTTATTTTGATGGTTCCTTTTATTTACCAGGAAAAATAGTTTTGTCATAATAGGGGAAAAATATTATGTCTGCAGCCTCATTTACTGCTAACCCTCCCCCGCCCACTTTTATATTTACCTGCCTGAAATGCTCTTTGGCTTTCTTTTCATGTTCGGCATATTCATAATCATGTCTTAGGACTAACTCAAAGGTCCTTATGAAGCCATCATTAACAACCAGATTTGAATCACTTATTGCACTATCTGCAATCCCCTAGGTCTTTGCACACTTCTTTTGAACACTTAACATCTTTTATTGAAGTTCATTTCACATACGTCCATATCTCCTTCTAGAGTGTGAGATCCTTAAGGGCAGGGTAGCTGGTACAAAATAAATGCCACATAGGCATTTAATGAAAAAAATAAATCAAACCAGTAGTACTGAGATTAGGAACACAGGCAGAACTATAAGACCTAGAAAGGAAGCAAAATACTTCTTCCTCTGAAATAGGAGGAAAGAAGTTGTGCATACATAGTATTGCTCCTTCATGAGGGTGCTTTCTCCATTTCAATGGTAAGGTAAAAAATCTTGGGAAGAAACTGGTTCCACTCATTATGAATTTGTGTCCAAGGCACTATACCATTTCACTAACCTACAAATAGTTGTGAATAGATTTCACAAGATATTCTCCAAGAAAGCAAAAATAAACAAAGAATATGATTCAGAAGATTTGAGAATATATTAACTAATGAATTAAAATAAACACTTAAGAATAAAAAAATTAGAGAATAACTCAATGGGGTGATTAACATCCCATCCAACATCAGACTCGGCTGTCCTGAGGTAGAACACACTCAGCTTAATCCTATTTTAGGAGCAGGGTTGAGAAACAAGAGTCTATGAAAACTTGAATGGCTGCAATTTCCAAATGTACAGGTATCTTCTTCTTCTTCAAGGGCACTGAGTATAGCCTTTATTTTGGCTGAAACTTGTGAGTGGGCTATATAAAAGGGTGATATGGAGATTTGTAATAAGAAACATATATTTGGTCGTCTTCATCCCCATTTCTGGCACAGAGCTCCTGAAACCCTGGGAATTTCCTAAGTTCTGAGAAACTCACAGATGTCTTTTGTGATGTTAATGAGGTGGGAAGCCCTTGGGTAACCTATGAATGGGGGCTGGTTGCCAGGGGAGCCAACCATGAGATCAGAGGTTGGCACTTCCAGTCCCCCTCCACCCTCTACCTCTGGGGAAGGGAGAGTAGTTGGAGATTGAGTTCAGTCACCAATGGCCAATGATTTAGTCAGGCATGCCTATGTAATGAAGTCTCCATAAAAATCCAAAAGGATGGGGTTTGAAAAACTTCTGGGTTGGTGAGCACTGTGGAGATGAGGGGAGGAGCGAGCCTGGAGAAGGCATGGAAGCTTTGTGCCTTTTGCCCACACCTGTCCCCTGTGTCTCTTCCATCCAGCTGCTCCTGAGTTATATCCTTTTATAATAAACCTGTAATCTAGTAAGTAAAATGTTTCTCTGAGTTTTGTGAGCTGCTCTAGCAAATTAATAGAAACCAAGGAGGGGGTTGTGGGAACCTCTCACCTCTAGCCAGTGGGTCAGAAGTACAGGTAATAAATAACCTGGGCCTGTAATCGGCATCCTCATTTGGAGGGGTTTGTTGGAACCTCCGATTTGTAGCCAGTTAGTCAGAAGCACAGGTAACAGCCTAGCTTTTGAATGGCCTCTGAAGTAAGGGGCTGGGTGGGGAGCAGTCTTGCAGGACGGAGCCCTTAACCTGTGGGATCTGGTGGGCTCCAGGAAGCTAGTGTCAAAATTGAGGTGGGGCACCTGGGTGGCTCAGTCGTTAAGCGTCTGCCTTCGGCTCAGGTCATGATCCCAGGGTCCCGGGATCGAGCCCCGCGTCGGGCTCCCTGCTCAGCGGGAAGCCTGCTTCTCCCTCTTCCACTCCCCCTGCTTGTGTTCCTTCTCTCGCTGTGTCTCTCTCTGTCAAATAAATAAATAAAATCTTTAAAAAAAAAAAATTGAGGTGAACTATAGGATACCCCGCTGTGTCCTAAGCATTGCTTGCTGGTGGGGGGGTAACCCCCCCCCACACACACACCCACATTGGAATTGGGTCCAGGAATCCAAAAGGAGAAGATCCTAATTCCAAACTAAATTCTAAATTACGTCTTATTCCTCACGCTGGCGAGAAGTCCATTCTCCAACACAAGCAATTGTAAAACTGTGCAGATGCTCAGATCAGAGTACGTAGGGTGTGAGTAAACACATACAGACTCTCACTCTTGCTCTTCTACAGGTCCCTTCAGATGGATATTCCCTCTTCTATAAACCAATCTGTCTTCAGATATGTGTTCATATCATTAATTAGCCTCTAGCTCCTTTTCACATTTAATCATATTTAAATATATTTCTAGATCCAATTCTAACTTGGACCAATAAAATACCCATAGATTTGCTAATTTAATCAATTGTGTGAAGGTTTTAGTAATTTTGCTCTTAGAATTTCATGCTCTTTGTCCCAGTTCTGAGATCATCTCCCTCCAGCCTTCGGTACACTGCCTCTCGTTCTCAGCATGTCTGTACACGCCGAATGTTACAAAGTTTCTGCCAACACTGCAATTGTCAAAAATAAGGTCTTTAGGCATCTCTCATGACCGTTACCCACAATC